>NC_066583.1:244525810-244829872 GCF_024323335.1 Lathyrus oleraceus
TTGGAAGAATTAAAACAATCTGGAGAAATTTTTGCCATTGACAGTCTGTCGAATAATGATTGGCGAAAATCAATTGTTGAATTTTTGGAAAATCCAATAGGAACGACAACTCGAAAAATCAAATACAAGGCATTGAGTTATGTGATCATTGGGAATGAATTGTTTAAAAAGTCTCATGAAGGAATCTTGCTTAAATTCCTTAGTGAGAGTGAAACTTATTTGGAAATTTTTTATGTCCATAGTGGTGCTCATCACGCATGCCACAAGATGCAATGGATTCTATTTCGATAAGGATTCTATTTCCAGGAATGTCAAAAACATGAAGGTATTCAACATGTTCCTACAAGTGAGTTGCAGTTGATTGTTAAACTTTGGCCATTTAGAGGTTGGGCAATATACTTAATTGGTGATATTCAACCTACATCATCTGAGGTTCATAAGTACACTTTGGTTGGTATAGATTATTTTAGCAAATGGTTCAAGGTTTATCCTTTGATCAATGTCGATCAGGAAACGGTAATCAGTTTTATTCAAAATCACATCATTTACAGGTTTGGAATTTCTGAAACTTTAACCACTGACCAATGTACAATTTTTACTGGTCGAAAGATGGTTGAGTTTGCTTTAGACCCAGGAGTTAAACTTTTAACATTTACTCCCTATTACACTAAAGTAAATGGCCAAGTCAGTGCAACCAACAAAATTAAAATAGGCATAATTAAAAGACATGTGGGTCAAAATCCAAGGAATTGGCATAAGAATTTAGACCAATTATTGTGGGCTTGTCTAAATTACCATAAAGAGTCAACTGATTCCACTCCATTTCGACTAATATTTGGTCATGATGCAGTCTTTCTTGTCGAGATTTATTTATATTTAACTAGAATTCAAAGGCAATGTGATATTCCTTCTGGCCATTGGAATATGGTGTTAGATGAGTTAGTTTATTTAGATAAGGAAAGATTAGTTGCTCTGAACATTCTTATAAGACAAAAGGAGTGAATAGCTAAGGCCTACAATAAAAAGTTAAGTCGAAAGCCTTTATATTTGGTGATTATGTTTGGAAAGTTATTTTGCATATGGATTGAAAAGGTAGGACTTTAGGTAAATGGTCACCAAATTGGGAAGGCTTGTTTAGAATTATCTAAATGTTTTAGAATAATGCTTATGAAGTTGAAGAATTGACTCCTGAAGGCCAAATCCTGGGAATAAATGGTATGTACTTGAAAAAGTACAAGCATATGCTGCAAAAATTTGAATAATAGAGGAATAATACATTGGCAATAAAGATGCCAAAATGGAATTACAATTGAAAGGTTCCAAAATGGAAAATTGTGATTAATATAGTTAGACAATAGGACATTCAAGTCGAAAACTTAAAGAGGAAAGTCGGTTTTAATCTTCTCAAGATGCTTCTTTGCAAGTCTGATCTTTGTGTCATTCATGGAGTCTTCAGAATTCAAAGCTTGAACTTCTTCGTCTAACGCATAAACAACATCAGCATATTGAAGACCAGTGTTGGCTTCTTGAACCAAATTGTCTTTAATGGGAGCCAGTCTTGAGGTTTCAATCTCAACTTTTTTTGTTTCTCTTCCTCAATCTTTCTTTGTAACTCATCCACCTGTTTTTTCCAATTTGAAATGTTTTCAGTACAAATTACCAGTTGATCTGTATCCTCTTTGGCTTGTTCCTCCAGCTCATTAACTCGACCTTGAGATTGAGTAACTAAAGTGCATTACTAAGACATCGCATCATTATTATGTTTGAGTTTTTTTGGCAAACTCTTTCTTCATTTTGATGTTTTGAGCAGTTTGATCAAGAAGTGGCTCAAAGTCAACGATGAAACCAATGATGGAATCAAGTGAATCTGGATTGTTAAGTTATTTTAACAAGGTCTTGATATTATAGACAGAGTTAGGGTTGTCTTAAAAGGTCTAAAATAGATCCACACTGAAATCATTTGCTTTCGGTTGTTGAACCAACACAACAGAAGTGTTAACAGAAGGCTCATTGCTTGAAGCAGTTGAAAAGCTTGGAGATTTTTAAAATAAAATGCCTCGACCTCCCATTAGATTTTTCAAGGCCTCTACAGGGTTTATTTCTTTCATATCCTTTAACTCTTATTGACTGAGAGAAGTGTTAGAATTTTAGATGAGGAATCCTCAATTTGAGGATGAATAATGGTGGTTGTGGTCGAAAGAGTTTTCCCAATAGATGCTGGTGAATTTTGAGAGATCTCAAAAATTAGTGGTTGGTATTTTTCAGTATCAACAATATGAGACTCATTTTGACTTGATCTTATTGTGTTCGACCAATATCTTAGTCCACTAGTGCGTGGTCCATATGTTCTTGGTCTTCTACCGTCAAAAAATTGTTAGTTAGGCATGTTGACTGATGTTTAGGGTCTTGGTTATTTCGACCAGTTGATTGGTGCTCATGGTTGGAACTTTCTGGACTGGTTGGTTGTTGTTTAGGATTCTAGAAACTGAATGCCCCCTCTGGTTTCTCGACAACAATTTCCCCAACTAGATTTTCAATTGTCGATTGTTGTGAGGGCAAATTGTATGGAGTTTGGTGGGGGTGTAAGTGCCTCATGAGAATCTGAGGTATTGATTATTGGAGGAGGAATTACAGAAAGAGGAATTTTCTATAACAAGATAGAGGTCGAATAATGTCTTAAATTGTGAGATGTAAATCGAAAAGGAGATATGAATGAAGAAATGATTAAAAACTTAAAATACCATGGATATATTAAAGCTAAAGCTTGAGTCTTTTCTCTCTGAACTCTCATTAGTATGGGGTTTACTTGGGCTTTTGGTTTTCTTCTTGGTTAGCTTGATACTTTCTTCTTCTTCTTCTTCTTCTTCTTCATCATTAACTTTGATGACAAGTTTCTTTCTGGTTTTCTTTGGCGGACTGACCTTAGAGGCTTGAACCTTTGTCCTTTTGGTTTGTTGAAGTGTTGAGGTTTCGACAACACTCTTTTTTATATTTTTTGTTGAAGCCTCATCATCCTCTTGCCAACTACTCCGAAATTTGGGGGGGTATGGGTCTATGGGAAACTTCATTGCTTTCTACAGAACTTCCACTCACGTCACTTTCATAACTCTCATTGTCCATGTCTTCTTCTCAAATCAGACTGAGATATTTATGATTATTAGTATAATGAATAATGTATTTAGAAATAAAGATCTAAGTAAAGGTTGGAGTTTAGTTTAAAATTGTGTCTTTTCACTACCGAGAGCTACAATTGATTGCTTTTTTCTTACTTTCTTTTGACTTGGAGTAGTAGTTGTGAAACTATTTCCTCATTTTCAATTCGGATAATATGAACAAGGATAAATGAGAAATACAAAGTGTCGCACCTCAAAAAATGATGATAATGCGATCCCTCGCGATGGGACGCGGAAAAAAAATGTCGTTCGAAACAGAGTCGCCACCGAGCTTTATTTACTCCAATGAAGGAATAGGAAAATATCGAGAAAACCTTTAGAAATAAGAACAATGGTCGTCGCAACCATATTCGAGTTCGGGAGTCGATTACGTAAGGGGAAGGTATTAGCACCCCTTACGTCCGTTGTACTCAACGGGAACCTTTTAGTCTGATTTTGCTATTTGACTGTTAATTGACTGTTTATTTGCTTGCTTCAAGTGATTAGAATTGATGGTAGATATGGGTGAAGACCTCAGGAGGGGGAAATGGGAGGTTTTTTATTAGTGTGCTCGCGAAGATACAGTAATCTCCTGCCTACGTATCCTTATGGTGCAATAAGGAAATCAGAGCAATCGTAGTTCGGGCCACTACGAATATTTGGTTGGTTTTGTTTTGATGAACGACTGTGTAGGTCGGCGTTCTAACGGCTAAACGCTGGCTTGTCTACTCTCGGGGGAGGCTCTAGCACTGGTTTGTTGTGCGCATTAGAAAGGATTGACAGTGTTCTTTTTGAAAAGGGTTTTGGTCACGCGGGGGTGACAAGTTGAATTGATGTGTTTGGGTGTGATGGTTTCGATCGCTCGGGGGCGAGAAGTTAGGTTTGATTTGTTAAGGTGTTTTGAAGAACGACGAAAGGTTGAGCAATGTGGTGTACACCAATTCTCCAATTCTTTCGAGGAATAATAAGGCGTCCGCCTTCTAGTCCCTTTTCGTTCGAATTATTTTGAAAGTTTGTTTGTGGATGTTGAATACGCATGGTAGTGAGGCGTACGCCCCCTACTTGCTTATTCAAAGAATAATGAGGCGTACGCCCCTTATTTCTTTATCCAAGTTTATTTAGGGTATTTTAGTCGGAAGTCGATAATTTGTGCAATATGGCGTACGCCAATTATCCAAATAATCGAGAGATGGTGAGGCGTACGCCTCCCCTCTCTTATCATCCGAGGTTTAAATTAAGAAAGATATGTTTAGATGTTGTATTTGATTCGTGAGAAAGGTTTGAATTTTGGATTGGTAGGTTTGGAAAGGTCGATGATTTGAGTTTACTCGTTTGTGGTTTTGAATTGATGACGAAGATTCGAGCAATGTGGCGTACGCCAATTATTCGAATAATCGAAAGATAGTGAGGCGTACGCCTCCTATCCTCTTTTCATCTAAAATATAGAATTAAACGTTTGTAGGATTTGTAGAGGATTTATAAAATGATTTGAATGTGATTAAGGTTTTAATTTGATGACGAGAATCCGAGTAATATGGCGTACGCCAATTATTCGAATTATCGAAAGATAGTGAGGCGTACGCCTCCTATCCTCTTTTCATCTGAAATGTGGAGTAAAACAAGATTTGGAATTTGTAAAAATGATTTGAAATAGTAAGATTTGAAGATAATGGTTTGAATAATTTGAATTTGAAAAGTGCTTTGAAATTGTTATGATTTAAGATTTAGTTGGGTGACAAGAACTCGCGCAATATGGCGTACGCCAATTGTTCAAGTGCTTGAGAAATAGTGAAGCGTACGCTTCTTATCTCCTTTTCAACCCAAGTTTATGTTTAGAAAAAAATTCTCTTTGAAATTGAATTTGATTTGAAAAATAACTTGAAGTTGTGAATGAAATGAGTTTTGAAATTGAGTTATTTGAAGAAAATGATTTGTGCTTTTTTTGAAATTTATTTGTGTTGATGAATTGAAATAAAATTGAAATTGAAAAAAAAAGATTTATGAAAAGATGGTTTGGAAAGTGATGATGAAATAATGTGAAGTTGGTAATTGGAAGTAGTTAATCAATCTCTTTTTAACAAAATTAATTTATTAAAATTTGATTAAAGTGATTAATTAAATTAATTAAAATTTATTATCAAAATTATTTAATTAAATTAAATAATTAAGTTAACTAAAATTAATTAATAGAAATTAAACTAATTTAAAGATTTTAAAAAACTTAATTAAGTTAAAAGAGAAAGAAGGTGGGTATTAACCGATATGTGTAAATGAAGATATTCTCGAAACCGGTTTGAGCATAAAGACCATGTGATCGATGTCCTATGCGAGGTTGTAACGCGGTGCAAAATGTACCAATTATTATATTTGAACTTGGACGGCATAACGACATCGAATTACCGCATCCATGGATGTAAGAAAAATCTAATTTAAAAAAAAAATAAGTTTTAAACAGCAACAACTCAATATAATATTTACATATCATCCAAAAAGTCAGCAGCAACCTAACCCAATTTATTTGCAAAGTTCATATTATTATACCGACATATCCGGCATCAAAATCCAGCACAAGTAACACTTATCAATACTGTAAAAGGAACCAACTATTATAATGACCCAATCTTAATAATTAATAATGAAGCAAAACTGAAAACTGTCTATTAGAAACCAAATTATATTGCAATGTTTTACCATTAGTAATTAATCAAAACTTAATCAAAAAATAATCCAGAGCATACCCAGTTTATAGCCTATCTACAGAGTTCAATATTTCCAGAACCATACCCAACAGCAACAAAACAACAAGCAACTCATAATCCACAAGTTCAACAAAATTTACATTTTAAACACACACTCCGGCAGACATTCGATCCAGACCCACAAATCAGTATGTACACAAACGAAATTGAAATAACCAAGAATACACAAACATAACCAACAGTCTAGTTTCAACCTAAGATTTAGTCAAAATAAAAACGAAATTGTCATAACAGCACAAAATCAACAAATAGATTGGAAGGAACTCGAAGCTGTTACCGAAACGTGACCCTTTGCTGCTACAAATTGTTGATGCGTGATGTCGGAATGAATGTTGCTCCGAGTTTTCACTGTATTAGCATTCGTGGTTGTTGTTTGTTGCTGCAGCTGGGGAACGTTGTTGTTGTTTTTATACTCCAAATCCAACTGATATAAAAACCAGTAACTACCAACAACATCAAATAAACCAAAGAACGTAGCACCCTTGTCGAATGTACATAGATTGCGCGAGACCGGCGACACAAATCTAACACATAGACTCAAAGCGTCTCTAATGCTTATCGCCGTAAATCCACTTAGGACCAAATCGATTACTGATCACACATGCCAAACTTGGAAGAAAGTTTGACGAGTTCGCTTGCTGGACCGGGGATTTGTGTTATTGCGGTGGAAGCTTACTCGGTGATGGGTTGTTGGTTGAAAAATGGGTTTCAATGGAGGGGATCTGAGCGAAGGGTTGTGGATGGTGATGAGAGAGGGTGGAGACGGCAAGGGTTTCGTGGGTTGTTGAAGAGGGAGAAAGAAGCGAGGGTTTGTGACGGTAAGGTGATGAAGGTGATTGATGGTGGAACGAAGGGTTTGTTGTCGGAGGTCGCGGAGATTGTAAGGTTGACGGAGGCGGCGGTTGGAGTGATGATGATGATGGCGGCTGAGGGTTTTGTGATGGGAGGGTTTTACGGAGGGATCTTGTGGAGAGGAGATTGTGAGGGTTTTCGGTGAGAGTGAAGAGGAATTGTGAGTGATGGGTGAATAGTGAATGGTCCGTCCATAGTGGTGAGAGAGTGTGTATCTTTTATTACCTTTATTTTTGTCGTTTAGTAGAGAGAGAGGAGAGGTATAGTTACTGAGTGAGTGAGTGGAATGAGAGTGGAGTAGTGGGATTAGAAAGACGTTAGAGATTTTAGAATTTGTTACTGAAATTTTTTTTTGTCTTTTTATGGAAGAGAATCCAATGCAGAATATATATTATTATTATTACAAAAAATCTATCTAATATATAAAAAAAAGAAAATTAACTAATATTATAAACAAAAATTAACTAATATTTCTAGAAAAATCTAACTAACATATAAAAACTAATTAATATTTAAAAACTAAAATTAATTACTATTTTAGAAAAAATCTAACTAATATAAAAAATTAATTATTTAAATTAACTAATACCTAATTAAAATAGCTAAAAAAAACTAACTAATATTTAAAACTAATCAATATTAAAAACTAACTAATTCTTAATTAAATAACTAATATTTTTTTTTAAAACACTAACTAATTATTTTAATTTAAATATCTAAAAAAGAAAATTACCAATTAAAAAATGAGTACAAATTATTCGGAAAAATTCAATCAATCACAGTCTTTCTTCAAATTTTGACAATTCAACCGATTTTTTTTATTCTCAAATAAATTCCCTCTGATTGATATTTCCGGCATTTATTCATGATGCAAATGTGTGTCATGTTATGTGTATGATGCAAAAATGAAACTGCAATTAATTTTGAAAAGAAATTAAAATAAGCCCGGACAAAATTGGGGTACGACACAAAGGAACCCATAAGCATAGAAATGGATGAAGGTTTAAAAAATATACTTGTTTTGCTTCTTTGGATTGGTTGGATTCTTCATTGTCATCAACAACTGCAGCTTCCTTCTTTTCTTCGGCCCTTTTAGGACTAAAGGTAGAGCTGCACGATTTTGACACAAGCAAATAGAGTGAAAACATATATTGAAGTTAGAGAGTTTTCACCATTCCCTTTATCTCACTTCCTTCGATGGTGGATAGGATTTGGACATGTTAAGGTCAACTCTTAAAGGTTGTGGGAAATTGTGTATATTGTACTTAATCGAAATTATTCTTTAGGCATATTTTTTCTATCGTACCCCAAATTTTGTTCACCCTTCATATCTTTCCTAGTGCCACTTTATTTTAAATAAATGAAATGACACAATTGATAGAAGAGCATGAATAAGGAGTTATAATGGTGAGGTCTTGAGTTCGAGTTTCACTTATCCCACTTTTTATATTTTTTTCCCATTTTGCATTTTTTTTTTCACAAAATCGTATTTTTTATTTATTTTTAAATAGGTTTTTTTTTAAAAAAAATCTTCATTTTTTCCTTTTATTTAATCAAAAAATAATCAAAAAATATCAAAAGTGTCCAGATTCAATGAATGTTGTCATAATCTTTTCTGATTGATCAATTTTTACAAATCCGATTACTAATTATCAGTGTTTTGTCACAATTAATTCTTTTTCATTTGTAGTAGTGACCTAATTTATCCTATAAATAAGACTCTTTTTCTCACAATTTTTCAGATACGATTACACAGAAATTACACAGAGTTCCAAACACAATTTGTTTTACGAGTCACAACTTTATTTTAAAGAGTTTGTTTTTACTAATTTTTTAAGTCATGTGATGGTACATGATGTCTCTTTTCTTAAATAAAAAAATTATTATCATATTTCTTTTCTAAGTGTTAATATTTCTAACATGTTTTCCTGGTACACACCGAAAGAGTTATGTACTAGAGGCTGGGGTACTTGCACCCACAAAAATGATAAGTATTTACTATTGAATTAATTTCTTCGGTTCATTTCAAAATAAAAAAAGGATTGCTCCCATCAATTACATATAGCACAATCTACTACTTATTATTATTTTTAACTATACTTTACCACATTCTTTAATATTATTAGTCATTTTAAAAAAATAAAAAAGAATTTTTACTATAAATTCGTTTTTTTACAAAATATTTTTGATTATTTATTCTATATTATCTTTGTAAATATAATTGAAAAAGTTCCGGTTATGTATTAAATATGTTATGACTTATATGCTACTTTTTAAGCTATAAAAATATTTTATTATGAATTTGTTTTAAATATAAAAAATTGATTAACATTGTAGACAGAATTGTTAAGAAAAATATTATTGAAATTTTATTTGAATTGTTTGTTATTGACATCAGAAACAAAAATAAGATGTCTTACAATCATTTTAAAATTATAAATACATTCAAGAATTTTATTTGCCAATTAAGAGAGAGTATATTTTTTCTTTTAACAAAAAATAGAATTGTTTTAAAATTGTAACTTTGATTATTGTACAAAAGTCTGCAATGAATTTAATTATATTTATAAAAATATGTATATATATTATTATTATTTTTTGACTAAGTGATATTATGTTGGATTGATAATATAAAATATTTTAATCACAAAAATAAAAATTGTATAAGAACCAATTATAACTTGGGAAAGTTAAAAAATTATTTACACTCAATTTTTGTCATTAATAATTTTCTTGCCCCCATTAACAAAAATTTATGGATATGCCACTGAACTCGAGAAACACCACACCCAAATTTTGTTTCTCCGTTCAATTTTGCTTTACAGGAGAATTTTAGTTGTTGATTCATATTTTGGATATGTTTATTTTGTGTTATTTGGTGCAGGTATATGTGAAACAAACATTGTGTTATTTTGTGTTATGTTTTTCCGAAGAACACACAGAAGATGACGGCTATTTAGTAGGAGAGAAGAAAAGTAATGTTGTTTTCATATTGTTATGGGAAAGCTTTGGTTTTAGCTCTTTTAGTTTTTTCTGCTGGACACGTGTCACATAATCACTGGGTTTAGAAACACGAATGGGTTGGCGCCCCTTATACATAGCATTGTCAGGTTTGTTTCTTTATTTGTCACATAATTTAAGGGAGTTTTATCTCGTACCCCTACAATTATACTCATATCTTTACGATTAATTTTTTTTTATCAAAATATCCTCGTATAAATAAAATTGAATTTTTTTCATTTGCACATGAAGACTTCCGGATCAGCAATTTTGCCTTTGTAAATCGGAACACTAAGAGTAAGTCTTCTGGTTCACAAAATACATACCAGAACACTTTCCAGAAGATTTCCGGTTCGCTGCAGTTTTAGGGCATTGAACCGGAACTCTTTAAGAAAGTCTTCCGGTTTGGAAGAGTATATACCCGAACTCTTAAAGATTTCTGGTATGCATTCATTTAACCGGAAGTCATATGGGAAGTCTTCCGGTATTCAACCTAGTTTTTTTTCACATCGGAACTCTTTTAAAAAGTGTTTCGGTGCGTTTTTTTTGTTTTTTTTATAAAAAAAAATTATAATATTTTTTTAAAATTATTTTGTTATAATATTTTTATAGTGGTTTGAAGACGAGGTGCAGACGGTAGGATTTCAGACCGCAGTTTAGGATGGGGCGCACCTTCATCTGCAGCAGAGTCGACTGGCTATCCAGGAGGGCCGTACGATACGTCTCTTTTGATAAAGCACGAGCATCATGTTGTTCGCCATTTTTGGTTTGGTGAGGTAAAAAGACGACGTATATTTGAAATTGAATAATATTTGAATATTTTATATTGTGTTTTATAATATGTGTTTTAATTGTTTTTAGGAAAGAGGTTCGAAGAAAGAGTTAAAGGTTGTTGGACACGGACTTAAGCTGACATCGAGGGTTCCACTAGCTCTTCCACAATAGGTGGAGAGTTGGGTTTATAGGTCTGGGTTATCTTCACTTCAGAGAACTAGTTTGAACAAGATAGACACAAATCTGGTATCTGCATTTGTGGAAAGATGGCATCTAGAGACATCTTCATTTCACATGTCGTTTGGTGAAATGGGCATTACTTTGGATGACGTCTCATGTCTGCTTCACTTGCCCATCAGGGGTGTGTTCTGGAGTCCTCAGGATGTCACTGAAGAGGTTGTTGTTGAACTTGTTGTTGACTACTTAGGAGTGTCACATGGTGAGGCACAATCACATGTTCGTAGCTGCAGGGGTTCTTATTATAAATTGGAGTGGTTATACGATTTATTCGTACAGCATAGAGCTGCTTCTAGCTGGGCATATGCAACTAGAGCATATTTGTTGATGTTGGTGGATTCCACAATTTTTGTCGACAAGACCTTTACACTTGTCGAGACACGATATCTCTTACTGTTTACGGACTTAGATAGATGTTCGGGATATAGTTGGGGAGCGGCTGCTTTGGTTGCCCTATACAGATACCTTGGAGATGCGTCCATGTTCAATTGCAAGCAGCTCAGTGGATATCCTACTCTCCTACAGGTATATAATTTAATTTTGTTTATTAAGTGTTGGATTCATTTTATAAAGTATGTTAACTTAATTTATTTTGTTTATTATGTGCTGGATTCACGAGTACTTTCAAATTGTTGGAAAAAGAGGAGAGAATTGGAAACCAGCTGATAATTATGGTCTTCCTCGAGCGATGAGATGGTCCTATAGGCACGGAGTCCTGAAGGTGGATGATTTACGACCTATTTTGGACGAGCTGACACCTACCGACGTCATATGGCGTCCATTTGAGGATCATAAAGGATGACGTCAGTTTGATGAGTTATGTCTGTACAGGGGGTGTTTGAAGTGGGGTGACACAATTGTTCCATACTTGCCTGACAGATGTTTACGTCAGTTCAGGTACAAGCAGTATGCTCCATCCCCACCTCTTGATTGTATGATGGCTACTGATATTGATGTTTATTGGATTGGTTACCATCAGAGTTGCCCAGTTGTAAAATCTTCTAATGGACTTATGTGTGCGTGCTCTAATGTTGCCCAATTGTAACCTCAAGTTGTTATTCATAGCTTCCCAACATTTGACCATGTCACTTATACTGTTTCCTAACATCTGCTTTAACTTCCAATGAGCAGATTTAACCCTACAAATAACATATTGAAAATATTAAAAATATCACATATAAACAAATACATAGAAAAAATTATAACACGTACCGATTAGCCGTCGTGTTACCCAAATGTAGCACTCGATTAATCCATGCTCCAACAAATCTCTGTCTATGTGGAGTCAACCATGTGTCTTTCACATAATTAATAAATCCACTATAATCAACACATGCCTGCTCAAGTTGATGCAACTATTAACCAGACTCAACCTCATCATTAGCCCAAACAACTTTCATCCATAATGTGTCTATCGTCTCTTGCAGGCCATTCACCACATATTATTTGCATTTTGCACCAACGTTTTTGTTAATGTGAAATCTACATAGAAAATTAATCGACCTGGGAAACACAATTTCAATTGCTTTCATCAAAGCAAGATCTCTATCTGTCAAAATCACTTGTGGGCACAAGTCTTTCTTCACAAATAATTCTTTAAGTTTCTCCAATACCCAGCAAAAATTCTCTGTCTGCTCAGACTCCATATACGCAAATGCGATAGCAAAAGTCAACTTGGTTGATGTCATGCCAACAATTTCAAACAAAGGTTGTCTATATTTGTTTGTCTTGTAGCTGATATCCATAACTAACACAATAGGAAAAATATTCAATAACTTAACTGAATCAGGATGAGCCCAAAATATATCTCTCACAACTTCAGAGTCATCCATTTTTCTACTCCAATACACATAACATGCATCCTCAATAAGCTTAAACAAATGTTGTATCTCACTTCTAGGACCTCTTATCTCTTTTTCTATCATACTTTTATGCTTGTATATTTGCGTAATCCGAGTGACATTCTATGGATCTCGGTCTTGCAAGGAAAGCAATATGTGTCTAGGTGGTACATGTCTCTTTGTCAAATCAGCGACATGTTGCTTCTCATTTGTGGTCAACCTACCAACAAAGAAATGACCTTCTAATCTATCAGGTAAACCATGATTATAGACCCCATATTTTACATCAATCTTCCAACCAGACTCATCTTTCACCGGAGTCGACCTGATTTTAAATGGGTATCCACATTTCTTGGACGCACTTTAGGTTCCACTATCAGTATCCTTGTGTTTCTCACCTTTATCACAACCAAATATTAATTTGTTACTTCTCCCTCTCTTGACTGTTTCAGTATCTGAATGAGTGATAATAACAGTTACTTTATTATCGATTCCAACCTCTTTAATCCATCTGATCACCTCTTCTCGTGTACCAAATCTTTGAGTCGTTAAAACGCATCAGAAGTATCTACACATATTGGGGGAAGATCTTCCATTCTTGCACAATAAAAAAAGTCTAAAAAAAGTCACACAAAAAAATGCAAACCGGAAGTCTTCAAAGAAGAGTTCCGGAATACAGAAATATAATACTGGAAGTCTTTAAGGAAGAGTTCCGGTTTATATCACTTTGTTAACCGGAACACATACAATAAGTGTTCTGAAACTTTTTTTTTTTCAAAAAGAACCGGAACTCTTTACGTAAGTCTTCCGATTTATTGTTTGCAGTGTTCCGGATGTCTTTTTCAAAGTCTTCCGGTTTGAAAAAAATACATACCGGATGTCTTTTTTCAATAGTTCCGTTACGAGAGTGGAATGTGTAATTTTCGAATATATTAACTGAATCGTTAAAAATAAAATGGTAAATTGGTTAAAAATAATTAAGGATAAAATTTGTATTTTTAAAAAATTGTTGGGATACTAATTTAAGTGTAGAGGTATGAAGTAAAATTTCCATAATTTATTTGTTTAATTTTTGTGGGTTAGGTTTAATTCATATTGGGCCTAGATCATTGGATTTCTTTTTGTTATTTCTTCACCCTATCCTGTCCATGCCACACACGCTTTCCTTTTTCTATGTTACTTAGTTTATTTTAGACTTTTAACTTTGTCTATTTTCCTTTTATTAATGTTTTGTAAGATAAGTTTAATAAGAGACTTAGCTTATTTAGAGATGAAAATATCCAAATGCACCCTACTAGATTTTAATTAACTAGTAAAATTTAGTATTTTAATTCGCCATTATATTTTAGCTTAGTCTTAATTAAGTTAGTTAGGATTTTTTTTTTTAGGTTATTTGACAAATTGATTAAAAATGTACAAAATATATACTTTTATTATATTTCTATGCAAATCCAATTTGTCATTATCAAAAATCAACCACGGACTCTTTATTAGATTATTCATTTGTTTTGTTTTAGTAAAAAATACAAAAATAAGTTATTTTATTTTTACTAGATTATGAGATTAATTTATTTTATTAGGAAATTTTAGACATAAAATAAAAGAAGAAAAAAAATATAAAATAATAAAAATACTCAAAAACAATAAAAATAATAATTATGTATATATAACATACTTTATTTTCTAAATTAATTTAAAATTATATTTTTTGCAAATTAATCCAATTGACTGGTGTAATGAGACTTTTTTCAAGCAAACATTTCTTCGCCCTTGTGCGTTGAGACTTTTTTCAAGTAAACATTTCTCCGCCCCTGATGCGTTGAGATCTTTTCATAATTAAAATCAACAAACATACAATACTTTTCTAGACGGACTACGGTACTCTGATTCTTCAATAAAATTGAGGATACGTAGGCATGGAGTTGTGACACTTTGATATATTCAATAAACTTGATTAAATCTTTCTTAACAATAACTTAACATTTCTCTTGTAAATAAATGAAATAAAGCATTAAGCAGAAAAGTAAATAAATAGAAAAACATCCCTTAGATGAGGGGTGCCTAACACCTTCCCCTCACTTAATCGACTCCCGAACCTTAGTGTCTCACCCTTAACTTTAGGTTTTACCATTATTTCCCTGTTTCTTATGAACGAAAAAAGGATGATGGTGACTCTATAATTTTTCCAGCCGCAACATTTTCAATTCATTATTTAAAGTTGGCAAAGACCCATAAGGCAATCAGTTTAGAAATGGTGGCCGAAAAGCTAAGTCAAATTCACAAGTTGGTAATGGTGGAAATTTGGGAAGATGAAATTCTAAAGTAAAATCATATATTTCCTTTATATAAGGAGGAAAATGAAGTTGGGGGAATTTTTTCAATAATTTTTTGTTTAAAAGTAGAAGTTGTATCATAAATAGTTCAACTATGTTGACAGGGATTATACACATTTTCAAAGTAACGTTGAAAAGATCGAATCTCTTTAATGTGCATACCTCGACTTTTATTCTTCTTATTCTACTGATAGGAAAAAGAGACTGTTAGATGTTGAAGAAGAGTTGAAGTGTCCACAACAATACGATTGTAGTAGGCAAACTAGAGATCTTCAAATTCTTTTATGCAGTGGAAAGAGGCTTTGAATTCAAAGGGATTCAAATTAAAGACTTTTTTGGAAGCAAATTAATGACTTTTTGGCGTGAAAGTCTAAACACTCCTTATAAAATTCCTCAATTGGCATATTAGTAGCCATGCAAACTTCATTCTCTTTGTTAAAAAAGGATTTTGGCAGAAATTGACTGAAGCCAAATTGTCTAGCTACCAAATTTGGTTTGTATGCTACAAGCCCAAAGCCAGTTTTCGCAATTGAAATTCTGGTCAACAAGACAGTGGGTTTAAAAAACTCCATCCAAATAATGTCGAGAGCTTTAATTTAGCTTCCAGATGAAGAGGCTGGGAATGGTCTTCTGAACCACTATGACCCATAGATTTGACTGGTAAATGGTGCCATAAAGAAGACAAGTTCATTACAAGTTTTAAGCATGGAGAAATACTTTTCAAAAGCCTTCTTAGTCGAAAGATTATTGTCAATTGGGGTCAGCATATCGAGCCTTATACCTTTGACCCGTCTTTATAGATTAGATAAAATTCTAGTTTTTATAAAGGGCCCAAAAGTGGGGTTTAGACAAAGCTATAGAAGCTAGATAGTGCCAAAGACCAGGAAATTTTCCTCAGGGTTAGTTCATGCCTCGAGGTCATGACAAACAATGCCTAAAGACTCGTAAAGGAATCCTAAGATCAATTTACTAAGACAAACTTCTCTTTTCTCATGAATATGAGTTGCAAGAGGTATAAATTTCTTGGAAACTTGGAGGGAGCTAGAACGAAAAATGAAATGGGATAGCCACAGAGTGAGGAAAGCGATGTGCTCAAATTCAAATACTTCCTCAGCTTTTTCATGGTGGTCTTTGAAGTAATTGTTAAAGCTAGGATGGTCGAGAGTAAAATTGGGTTATTTGGTGTTTAAGAGTAGGGTTGAAAGTTTCTCCAATTGGTCGAAGACCAGTAATATCAACAACATTGAAAAGAGTAGAAGTGATCATTCCACATGGTAAATGAAAAGTGTTGGTCGAAGACTCCAAAAAACAGATGGCAACTATAATAATGTAAGGGTTATACATGGGTTCTGTTGGTGTAAGCCCTAGAGGCCAATACTTTTGATACTTGTATCGAATTATTTATTAATAATAAAAGGCTTTTCCTTTATTACGTTTGTTTAATAAAGTCCCTAGAATAGCTAGTCTGTTTAATGTATCAAGTATGACTTAATCATGAGATCACATTAAACATAAGGACATTATTCTTAAAGTATCCTTAGTCGAGCTTTATTGTGAAGTGGGAAAACATTAAAGCATTAAGACTATTATGTATATAGACTGATGATCACATCTCATGGATCATGGATAAGGAGTTATCAAGTCTTAAACATAGGTATGAATATTAAGAGTAATATTTATATTGGATTGACCCTCTATGAGAATACTATATAGAATGTTATGTAAAGTGTCATAAGTTATTCTCATGGTGATAATGGTGTATACCACCCTTCGACCTGAAATCACTATGGACCCTAGATGTAGAGTCGAGTGCTTTATTGCTGATCAAACATTGTCCGTAACTGGATAACCATAAAGACAGTTGGTGGGTACTCCACGAAGCATGCTAAGGGACATGAGTGACCTAGATGGAATTTTCCCATCCTGCGTAACAGGATAAATATCTATGGGCCCAATATTGAACTGGACAAGGATGACACGGTCTATGCCTTGTGTTCAATATAAACATAAGGGCAAAAGGGTAATTATACACATAAGTATTATCACAGAAGGATTTGTCAGATCACATGACATTTTAGTGTCTTGGGTAGCAGCGATGTGTTGCTAGATACCGTTCACTGTTTATTATGTTAAATACGTGATTTAATATAATTGCCAATGCCGCGAAAACCTACAGGGTCACACACAAAGGACGGATTGATGAGAGATAGAGTAACTAAGGAACACCGTAAGGTACGGTGCACTTAAGTGAATTATAGAACATCGTAAGGTACAATGTACTTAAGTAGAATACAAAATATGGTAAGGTACCACGCGCTTAAGTGAATTTGGTATATTATAAGATATGGGCCACATACACTTAAGTGGGCTTTTTAGCTTGAAGCCCACACAAGTGGTTCTATAAATAGAACCCTTATGCAGAAGCATTTAGAGTTGCAGTTGCAATTTCATTCTCTCTCTCTCTCTCTCTCTCACACACACACACACACACACACACTCAAAGCCTTCATTCGTAGCAGCTAGCACTGAGATTGAAGGAATCTATTCGTGTGGACTGAGTAGAGGCGTTGTCGTCGTTCAACATTCGTGATCGCTCCGTAGATCTGCATCAAAGGTTTCAATCATCACAAGAGGTAACTATTCTATCATTGATCATGCCCATTCGTAAGGATCACTAAAGGAGAAAATTTTAATTTCCGCTTCGTTTTGGATCGCCCTTCTCTTTCAGTGGTATCAGAGCCACTTACGAAACCATGAACCGGATAGTTGTTTATTTTTTGTATTAACAATCATACTGTATCATACTGAATCAACAATCGAGTTGTGTTTGATGGTATGAGATTGGTGCATTAGGGTTAGTGACGGCACAAGGGTTGTGCCGTCAAGGAGTTGTGAATTGAGGGCTTGTTGGATCACGTCTGTCGCTGATTTTGGCCGCATGACGCTCGTCATGGGCTTGTGACGATCGTAACAAGCTGGACGTGACGGTCGTAACATGCTTTGTGACGGTCATCATATTCACAGATTCTGAATTCTAGGTGTTTCTGTTATTTTGGCCGTGTGACGTTCGTCATGGGCCTGTGACGGCCGTAACAAGCTGGACGTGACGGTCGTAACATGCTTGTGACGGTCGTCACATTCACAGAGTCAGAATTATATGGGTTTCTGTTTTGTGACTGCGCAAGAGGTGTGTTGATGCAAAACAACTTCGATTTCAAATGAATTGTTCCCGCTGACCGAGCAGTGGACCCCCGGCTAACTCTGCGTAGTGTGATCGGTCGCTGAAATTTAATTTGGTTTTAATTAATTAAAAGAATTAAAATTAATAATAATAATGTGTTTATTATTATTGTCTTGTGGTGATCAGTTATGGCCTTAGTTTTCCTTTATCTTGTTTTGGATTTTAAAATACGACCTGCGTGTCGTGCCTCTCCTTTTAATCTCTTAATGTAACTTCTTTTCTCATCTCACTCCCTCGAATTTAAAACAAGTTTCTTCTGTAATGTAATGAATAAAGAGAAGAATTCAATATCAATGGGGACAACCTTGAAGATCTTGCTTGGAGAAGCTTAGATCGTTATTAGGTTAGCTTAGGTTCTCTCATTGGCTTGGGAGAACAATTGCGCTAGGGGCCATAACTGTTTCATTATGTATGTTGATGCATGTGAATATATGTTGATGCATGTGAGAGACGATTTATATGATAAATAAGCCGGTGAGATCAGAATAATTGCAATTCCCTCAAATTAAATATTAAGTTTATGCTTTCTAAGTTTTAGCACTCATCAAGACGAGTATCAGATAATGTAGGTTTCGCCTACGCGAGGTGCATGTTCTATATTAGTAAGGTGCGATGGGATAATTGTAATATACAATTGCTAAAACAATGGGTCAAACTTAACTAAACAAATTATAATAAGATTATATTTGT
This sequence comes from Lathyrus oleraceus, assembly GCF_024323335.1. Lineage (NCBI taxonomy): Eukaryota > Viridiplantae > Streptophyta > Magnoliopsida > Fabales > Fabaceae > Lathyrus > Lathyrus oleraceus. The sequence goes on from NC_066583.1 coordinate 244,544,690, forward strand.
TTAGAAGCAAGAGTTGGAAATGATCCATGTGATGGATTGGAATAAGGAGTTATTCACCCAACTAAAATATTCGAGAGTTGTATTAGATACAATTGGAAGGAGTTCCTACCTAAATAACCTAGTTTTGTATAATCCGCCTACGCGGACTTAAAACAAAGTGAAATGTGGATCTCGACCCACTAGAAAATCTTCCAACGGGATTTTCCGAATCAAATGATGAGGGTCATTTATTTTGAGTAAAATAGTGGGAGCATATTTAATTAAAGGCCTAATTAAATATATTATTGATACTTATATTTTCATTAATTCTTATGTAGATTACCATGACAACAAACACCTCTAACAACATTTTGCAATCAATCTTTGACAAGGAAAAATTGTCTGGGACAAATTTTCTGGATTGGCACCGAAATCTGAGGATTGTCCTCAAACATGATAGAAAGTTGTATGTCTTGGAGAAACCTGTTCCTGAAGAGGAACCTCCTAGTTCTGCACCTAAGGCAGAAAGAGATGCTTATAAGAAGCATGTCGATGATGCCAATGAAACTGCATGTCTCATGCTGGCTACCATGAACTCAGAGTTGCAAAAGCAACATGAGAACATGGCAGCGTTCGATATGATCGAACACCTGAAGATGCTCTATCAAGAGCAAGCAAGGCATGAAAGGTTTGAAGTTTCAAAAGCCCTTTTTCAAGGCAAGTTAGCTTAGGGAGCCACTGTAGGTCCCCATGTGCTCAAGATGATTGGGTACGTGAAAAACCTTGAAAGGTTGGGTTTTCCCCTCGGAAAGGAACTTGCGACTGATTTGATCTTGCAATCGTTGCCAGATAGATTCAGTCAATTTATCCTAAATTTCAATACGAATAATATGGATAAATCTCTTCCTGAACTGCTAGCCATGTTAAGGACTGCTGAGCAGAACCTGAAGTCAAAAGGGAAGTCCATTCTGATGATCGGAAATGAAAAGAGACAGAACAAAAGGCCCACCAAGCAGGGTGATAAAGGGAAAGGCAAGGAAGTTGCCAAACCCAGACCCACTGTTGCTGCTTTGAAGCCTAGTAGAGGCATAGAAAAGGCAAGCACCTGCTTCCATTGCGGTAAGACCGGACACTGGAAGAGAAACTGCCCAAAGTACCTGGAAGATACGAAGAATGGAGTAGAGACTTCAACTTCAGGTATTTTTGTTATTGAAATAAATTTATCTACTTCTGCATCATGGGTATTAGATACTGGATGCGGTTCTCACATTTGTACAAATGTGCAGGGGCTAAAAGGAAGTAGAGATTTGGCAAAAGGTGAAGTTGACCTACGAGTTGACAATAGAGCAAAGGTTGCTGCTTTAGCCGTAGGAACTTATGTATTGACTTTACCTAGTGGTTTAATAATTCAGTTAGAGAACTGATATTATGTACCTGCGGTTAGCAGGAATATTATTTCCATTTCTTGTTTGGACAAGTTTCGTTTTTCATTTATAATAAAGAACAATTGTTGCTCAATTTATTTGAATGATATATTCTATGCTACTGCACAAATGAGCAATGTACTATATGTCCTTGATCTCGAAATGCCTATTTATAACATTAATACTAAAAGGATGAAACGTAACGAGTTAAATCTAACTTACCTTTGGCATTGTCGATTAGGCCACATAAATGAGAAATGCATTTCCAAACTCCATAAAGATGTACTCTTGGACTCTTTTGATTATGAATCATATGAGACATGCAGATCTTGTTTAATTAGAAAGATGACAAAGTCTCCATTCACAGGAAAAGGTGAAAGAGCGAATGATCTTTTGGGCCTCATACATACTGATGTATGTGGACCACTGAACATACCAGCCAGAGGAGGTTTTCAGTACTTCATCACATTTACCGATGATTTAAATAGATATGGTTATGTGTATTTAATGAAACACAAATCAGAGTCCTTTGAAAAGTTCAAGGAATTCAAGAATGAAGTAGAAAACCAACTAGGTAAGAATATTAAAAGTCTTCGATCAGATCGAGGTGGTGAGTATTTAAGCCTAGAGTTTGATGACCATCTGAAAGAGTGTGGGATCATATCCCAACTCACTCCTCCTGGAATACCCCAATGGAATGGTGTATCTGAGAGAAGAAACCGAACCCTGTTAGACATGGTCCGATCCATGATTAGTCACGCCGATCTTCCAAACTCCTTTTGGGGACATGCATTATTGACAGCAGCTTACACACTTAACCGTGTTCCATCCAAAAAGGTTGAGAAGACACCATATGAGATATGGAGTGGTAAGAAACCACATGTGTCTTACATGAAGATTTGGGGTTGCGAAGTTTATGTGAAACGACAAGTTTCAACTAAGCTTGAGCCCAAATCTGACAAATGCTTATTTGTGGGGTATCCTAAAAAAACAAGAGGGTATTACTTCTACAATCCTTCTGAGGGCAAAGTGTTTGTCGCTCGAACTGGAGTTTTCCTAGAAAAGGATTTTATTTCCAAAGGAATCAGTGGGAGGAAAGTAGAGCTTGAAGAAATTCAAGAATCACAAAGCATTGATACACCTATGGAGGAATTAGAGCAGGAAACACAAGTAGTTGTGGAAGAGTAACCTGCTCAAGTAGAACAAGACCAGCGTAGGTCAGGCAGGATACGTCACCTACCTGAGAGGCATAACTATCTCATAACTGATCAAGGTGATATATTACTCATGGATCAAGATGAGCCTGTGACCTATTAAGAGGCCATAACAGGTCCCGAGTCTGAGGAGTGGCTAGAAGCCATGAAATCTGAAATGGATTTCATGTACACAAACCAAGTTTGGACCTTGGTAGAGCCTCCTGTAGGAGTTAACCCTATAGGATGCAAGTGGGTCTTCAAGAAGAAGACTGACATGGATGGTAAGGTACATACCTATAAGGCAAGACTGGTTGCAAAAGGATATAAACAAATTCATGGGGTTGACTATGATGAAACCTTTTCACCAGTTGCAATGCTTAAATCTGTTCGGATTTTACTTGCTATCGCTGCATATCATGATTATGAAATATGGCAGATGGATGTCAAAACTGCTTTCCTTAATGGGAATCTTCTTGAGGATATGTACATGACACAACCTGAAGGATTTAACATACCTGAAGAAGCCCAAAAGATATGTAAGTTACAAAGATCAATCTATGGATTGAAGCAAGCTTCCAGAAGCTGGAATCTTTGTTTTGATGAAACAGTAAAACAATATGGATTCATCAAGAACGAAGATGAGCCTTGTGTCTACAAGAAGGTTAGTGGGAGCATGATCGTTTTCCTGGTATTATATGTAGATGACATATTACTCATTGGAAACGATATCCCTACCCTACAACAAGTAAAGTCTTGGTTGGGGAAATGCTTTTCTATGAAGGACCTAGGTGAAGCAGCCTATATATTAGGAATCAGAATCTATAGAGATATATCACAAAAGCTGTTTGGCCTAAGTCATAGTGTGTACATAGACAAAGTACTGAGACGCTTTAATATGCATGATTCCAAGAAAGGATTCATACCTATGCAACATGGCCTGTGTCTATCAAAAACACAATTCCCTTCAACTAAGGAAGAAAGGGATCGCACGAATAAGATTCCATATGCATCTACAATAGGATCTATCATGTATGCCATGTTATGTAGTCAACCAAATGTCTCGTATGCTTTAAGTGCATCGAGTAGGTACCAATCTGATCCTGGTGATGCTCATTGGGTAGCTGTCAAGAATATCCTTAAGTATGTAAGAAGGACTAAGGACTCATTCTTGATATATGGAGGTCAGGAAGAACTGGCTATAATTGGATACACCGATGTTAGCTTCCAGACAAATAAGGATGAATTTAGATCACAATCTGGTTATGTGTTTTGCTTAAACGGTGGCGCTGTGAGCTAGAAAAGTTCAAAGCAAGATACAGTTGCTGTTTCTACAACCGAGGCCGAGCATATTGTTGCCTCAAGTGCAGCAAAGGAAGCTGTTTGGATCAAAAAGTTCATTAGTGAACTTGGCATAGTTCCTAGCATTGTGGATCCCATTGGTCTCTATTGTGATAACAATGGTGCTATCGCACAAGTTAAGGAGCCAAGATCTCACCAACGATCCAAACATATACTTAGGCGTTAGCACCTCATTCAAGAGATAATAGATAGAGGAGATGTGAAAATATGCAGAGTACCTACACTAGACAATATTGCTGACCCACTGACAAAGCCTCTTGTGCGGCAGAAGCATGATGACCATTATAGATCTATGGGCATTAGGGGTATGCCTGATTGGCTCTAGTGCTAGTGGGAGATTGTTGGTGTAAGCCCTAGAGGCCAATACTTTTGGTACTTGTATCGAATTATTTATTAATAATAAAAGGCTTTTTCTTTATTATGTTTGTTTAATAAAGTCCCTAGAATAGCTAGTCCGTTTAATGTATCAAGTATGACTTAATCATGAGATCACATTAAACATAAGGACATTATTCTTAAAGTATCCGTAATCGAGCTTTATTGTGAAGTGGGATAACATTAAAGCATTAAGATTATTATGTATATAGACTGATGATCACATCTCATGGATCATGGATAAGTAGTTATCAAGTCTTAAACATATGTATGGATATTAAGAGTAATATTTATACTAGATTGACCCGCTATGAGAATACTATATAGAATGTTATGCAAAGTGTCATAAGTTATTCTCATGGTGATAATGGTGTATACCACCCTTCGACCTGAAACCACTATGGACCTTAAATGTAGAGTCGAGTGCTTTATTGTTGATCAAACATTGTCCGTAACTGGATAACCATAAAGACAGTTGGTGGGTACTCCACGAAGCATGCTAAGGGACATGAGTGACCTAGATGGAATTTGCCCATCCTGCGTAACAGGATAAATGTCTATGGGCCCAATATTGAACTGGACAAGGATGACACGGTCTATGCCTTGTGTTCAATATAGACATAAGGGCAAAAGGATAATTATACACATAAGTATTATCATAGAAGGATTTGTCAGATCACATGACATTTTCGTGTCTTGGGTAGCAGTGATGTGTTGCTAGATACCGCTCACTATTTATTATGTTAAATACATGATTTAATATAATTGTCAATGCCGCGAAAACCTACAGGGTCACACACAAAGGACGGATTGATGAGAGATAGAGTAACTAAGGAACACCGTAAGGTACGGTGCACTTAAGTGAATTGTAGAACATCGTAAGGTACGGTGTACTTAAGTAGAATGCGAAATATGGTAAGGTACCACGCGCTTAAGTGAATTTGGCATATTATAAGATATGGGCCACATACACTTAAGTGGACTTTTTAGCTTGAAGCCCACACAAGTGGTTCTATAAATAGAACCCTTGTGCAGAAGCATTTAGAGTTGCAGTTGCAATTTCGTTTTCTCTCTCTCTCTCTCTCTCTCTCTCTCTCTCTCTCTCTCTCTCTCACTCACTCAAAGCCTTCATTCGTAACAGCTAGCACTGAGATTGAAGGAATCCGTTCGTGTGGACTGAGTAGAGGCGTTGTCATCGTTCAACATTCGTGATCGCTCCGTAGATCTGCATCAAAGGTTTCAATCGTCACAAGAGGTAACTATTATATCATTGATCATGCCCATTCGTAAGGATCACTAAAGGAGAAAATTTTAATTTCAGATGCGTTTTGGATCGCCCTTCTCCTTCAGGTATATCCTTCGACATTTGAGTTAAGTCAAAAATACCTTGATCTTTCTAGGAGTATGCTTTCTTCTTTTATACTTTGTACAATCAACTAAGATAAGCATCAATGTTGGTGGAAGGAGAAGAACTGAACACGCGGTTGGAATGTTCCATGAATCCCAACTCAGAGCTTTTATCTTCAAACGCACGAGGTTTGGTTGATGGTGAGCAAGGAAAATAAGTTTCTAGTTTCTTTGGTTTCGTAAATGATCAGGGAAAAGGGCCCAGAAACACATGAATAATACCTATAAGTGATAAGGGGATAAATACCTACGAAGACCAAATAGTAGTTTTCTCCTTCTCTAGAGGGGGTTCTGGAACATAACTATAGTTGTTAATGAGGATGGGTACTTGAATATTAGTAGCGGAATAGAATGTGAATATAAGGAAGAGTAATTAAATGTTGCAGGAGAAATAAAGAAAAACCGAAGCTCTTAGGGTTCCGAGAAGAAGAAGTTATGAAAACGAAAATTGAGAAAATGGGAGTGTATATATAGTTGTGGAGGAAGACTCTACAATTTCCCTCTAAAACCCCAATAACATTTTAAATTTTGGATTAAAAATAATTAAATGGTTTTCTTTTAAAACGGTTAATTTTGTGGCCCACAATGGCCTTGGAAGTTGAAATCATGATGGTGGGTGCACATATGTAAGCTCGTGTGATGGCTAAGTGGAAGATATCATGATGAGAATAATGTATGTGGACAAATTTGAACAATGTCGAGAGTGTTCTAAAATGCCACCTTTCTTCCATATTATAAGCATGACCAAAAGTGACATTTTTGGGGGGAATCTGTTAACTGGAGATTTTTGACCCAGTATGTTCAACAAAAATGGAGGTGAGATAAAAATTCAGGCTAAGTATAGATATCTAAATAGTTTTTTCGAAACTAAAGTCACAAGTTCTGATATGGAAGGTTCTCGACAAAGGAAGTTAGGAGACCTGGAGATGTTCTTTCGACAACCATAGTAATTTTTCATCAGTTCAAGGACTGGAGACACGTGGAAGCAATGCAAAGGAAAAAAAGGCCATGTAACAGTGTACGTGTCGAGTGTTGGAGAGTTTACTATTGTCGATGGTTACTGATGTACATATATATAAATAGATTTAATCTTTGTAACAAGGGTTCGCAATTTTCATTATTGTTCTCTATAGAATTCAATCATCCAAGTTACATATACATGAATTTGTGAGAAATGTATGAATTTGCGTCCCACCTTTTAATATAAGCATTTTACTCGACTCCCTTTTATGATTTGCTTCATTTACTTTACCTTTTCAAGCAACTCTTCATTTTACTTATTAGGATTTTCATCCAATTTTGCTACCTTCAAAAGTTAAGTAAACAAGTACAAATGCACTTTCTCAAACATTTTTGCACAATATGCTCTTAGAATTATTTCGAGTTTAATCATGTAAGTGAAGTCAAACTTGTGATTTGATTTACTAATAACAACGGTAAACACAATCATACGCTTTTTCAACAAAACAAAATAATTGGTTCAAAATATGGGTTGTTGTTTTAATCACAAACGAAAATCACTACTACAAATAATACATTTTATGACAAAGTTTTCATCTCATCCAATCAAAAACCGAGGTAAAATATCAAGGCGCGGCATGTTTAATTTTTTTTTAATAAAAACAATGTATTCCCTCGGTTTCTAAGTAGAACCGAGGGTAAAAATAATTCAGGACATGCTTCTAATCCCAACAACAACAATTTATATTTTTATATCTTTAAAAGTGGTGTCTTTCTTTTTATTTTATTTTATTTTTTAAAATTAATGATTTATTCCTTCAGTTATATTTAATAACCGAGAGATTAGATTATCAGATTTTACTATAAAATCACTCGTTAATCAGATTTAACCATAAACTTAACTTATATGTAGCAACTCCAAACTTGTACACATCATTCTTTGGGATGGATTGTAAGACAGAAAAAATCTTCAATATTCTTCCTAAGTTTTCAATCAAAGAAAACATTAAGAAATTTACTCCTAAACACAACCATCTTGTTCTCTTTCATGTGAAAGAATTTTTCATGAAAACACTTGCTCAAGATAATGAAATCTCTCTGTGATAGATTACAAGTGCAGAAAAAACAATTTCTCTTGGTAGGAACAAATAACTTATCAGAAATTTGAAAAGATTTGTTGTTCTCTAAGAATCGAATGTCAAAATTTGGATTTGTTTAAACAATTTATTTTAATATTCTGTGTAAACAATGTAATTTTAAAAACATATTTTCCCCTCGGTTTTTATAAAAAACCAAGAGGTATGTGGCGTTTGGGATGAAACACAATTTATTTTAATATTATATGTAAACAATGTAATTTAAAAATTTTAAAAAAAAGTTTTCCCCCTTGAGTATTAGTAGAAACTAAGAGGTATATGGTCCTTGGGATGAAATATATTTTATTGTATCTTTTATCTAAAAAGAAATAGATGTTACCTCGGTTTTTTATAATTAACGGAGGTAAGATATTATATGGGAACATATTTTAATGAGGTAAAATATATGTGTGTTTCTTCATCGTCTATAAACCAAAAATTTCTTTCCATTTAATGAGTATCAAGGCTCAAGATACTGTCATTAATGATCAATTATTGTAAAACCCAAAATGTTGTTGTGAAACCATCTACGTTTAATTAGTGTCATGAGATTTTACAAAGTAAAAGTATCATTGTCATAGATTGCAAGAGCAGAAAAAAAATTGTATTATTTAATATATGGTTGGTGATATATTGCAAGTGCAGAAAAAATATGGTTCAAAGTTTGTTTTCTAACATAATCTCTTATCATTTAACTGCAAAGTTTGTTTTCTAACATAATCTCTTATCATTTAACATCGATGAAGATTGTTCGAATTCACAATTTGTCAAATATTTATACTTGTAAATTGAAACGATAAAAAATATAAAATAATTAACTTTGTACATTAATAAAACATGAAATATATGTTCTTTCATCTCTCTCTCTCTCTCTCTCTCTCTCTCTCTATATATATATATATATATATATATATATATATATATATATAGGGCCGACCCTGTGGGTGTGCGAGGTGTGCCACCGCACAGGGCCTCAAAAATTAGGGGGCCTCAAATATTAAAAATACATTAAATATTTATTATATATATAGTTTATTAAATATGTGTTTGATGTTTATGTAGTGGTCTGGTGGAACTGTATCAATTTTTCGATGGTCATGATCTGAGTTTGATTCTACCATTCTAAAATCTTAATAATAAATTATCATATATTATTATTTATGACTTGATACTTTTTATATAAAAAGAAATATAACTTTTCTAAAGATGTATTATTGTTGAATTTTATTTTTATAATCATTTTTTACTACTTTTTTAATATTTTCTTATTAGAGTTCAACATGAAAGATTAGATCAGGGCCTCGAAATGTTTTAGGCCGGCCATAATATATATATATATATATATATATATATATATATATATATATATATATATATATATATATATATATATATATATATATATATATATATATATATATATATATATATATATATATATATATATATATATCCCCTCGGTTATAGATATAATCGAGAGGTAAAGTGGAGCCTTTTAAAAGAATATGCAGTTGTTGGGGATCGAACCTACTTCAAGTAATGGTGTTTAAATCGAAGGGACGGTGTTTAAATCAAAAAGCGGTGTTTAAACCAAAAAGGCAGTGTTTAAACCTGAAAAGTGGTGTTTAAATCAAAGGATTTGTGATAAAACCAGAAAAGTGGTGTTTATACCAAAGTAATGGTAATTGTGTTTAAACCGAAGGGACGGTGTTTAAATCAAAAAGCGGTGTTTAAACCAAAAGGGCAATGTTTAAACCTGAAAAATGGTGTTTAAACCAATGGATCGGTGATTAAACCGGAAAAGTGATGTTTAAACCAAAAAATGATGTTTAAACCGAATGGATGGTGTTTAAATATGAAAAGTGGTGTTTAAACCAAATGGTCGGTGTTTAAACTGGAAAAGCAACAAAGTGGTTTTTAAACTAAAGGGAAAGACAAGGATGGTGTTTAAACTAATAAAAGAGACAAGTGTAGTGTTGAAATCAGAAAAATGGTGTTTAAACCGAAAAGGATTTAGAAATGGTGTTTAAACCAAAGGGAACCAAAAGTAGACTAAATGAACAATGTTGCTTGTTGTAGTGTTGAATAGTTGATGTGCTTGCCTGAAGAAGACTCGTCAGTTACCTTATTCGAATCGCACAAAAGTCTATGAGTATAGGTGAATACTCTGAGGAACTGGATCATTCGTCCCGTACCCAAAGATATTCAGAATGGGGATAGGAATGCTCCTTCTCACCCATTCTCTATTGCTTAAGGCTCGTGTCGTGTAATTCTCATCATAAATGACAAGTTTGAAATTAGGTCTTTGTTGTACCTTGAACAGTGCTCTAGTCTTCAAAGTCTGGGTATGCCTTGTATTGGAAATGGACTTGAATGATAAGCAGAGATGAAATCCTATCAAGTGACAAAAATCACTTGCCTGGATGAGGGTTTACATAGAAGTGAAATGATAGACCAAAAGTTGATTTTGGTCAATTCATCAAGGCATATTTCAGGATGTGAGCATGTGAATTTTGTGGAATCTAAAGAAAAACCTAAGTGGCAAAGTATCATCATGCATAAGTTCTACAATTAGTGTATGAATCAACCTTTAAGTTGAAAGTTAATTCAAAACCCTAACTAAATTCCAACTAACAGTTTAACATATTATATAAAAAATTAAACACATGGAAAACAAAGAATCAATTTCCTAAAGAAATAATTTGCATGCAAAAAGTCTTGAAAATATTAAATCAAATTAAGTAAGAAACAAGTTAAAAAAGAGCAATTGAAACAAATATAAATAAAATAAAAATAATATGCAGGGGGTATGCCAAGCAGAGTAGGGATCTGCCAAGCAAAAATGAGATCAGGCCCAAAGCAATGGCCTATTTTCTCATACATCAGCCAGGGAGGGGTGTTGCATTATGAGGGGGTAGGAAGTGAAAGGAGTGGGCATGAGGCCCAAGGCAAACCACATTAAGGGAAAAGAGGAGATAGTCATATTGGAAATTTCAAATGTACCATGAGATGAACAAATCACTTTCCTTCCTCCGTCTCCGCCGCGTCAGAAATCGCCTCCGGCGGCGGTGGAGGTCACATCACCACCAAAATCATATCCTCATAAACAATTCTTTAACCTCAACCTCAATATCACCTTGATTCTAATCAATTTCGAACTGTGGATTCGAAATTCAAGCATAGAGCCAAGAACCCTAATACTCTCAACTTAAATTAAACAACAATTGTACACGGATTCAATCCCAAAGTTTAGGGATAATTCTATTGAAGATGAAAGGAGAAGAAAAAAATACCTCTGAAGTGGAGGTTTTCTCCGGCGAGTTATTGAAATGGAGAAGAAAATTGCAACGCGAGGATACACTGGAATCAGGTACGTATTACTCCTATACTCTTCTTCTTCTCTTCACTTTTCTTCTTCTTCCTTCTGATCTCGTTGCGTGAGTTAGAGAGTAGTTGCGGAGATTGCAGATTTGTGAGTGAATGTGAAATTGAAATTGTGATTGATTGTGATTGTTGAAACTATGAGCTTTGTGAGATTGTGGTCATGTTATAGCAAAGAGTTGTGAGAGATGCTAAGGGTAACGAGGTTGAGCTTTACTCCATTGAAGCTTCTATATGGAGCTTTAATGATGTATTTTGAAGGAGATTTTTGTAAGGGTAAGGAGAGAGGTTCTGAGATTGTGTAAATGAATGAGAGATTGAAGAGTGAAAGGTGAATTTCTGGAAAATTAATGGCTCCCCGTGAAATAAATGGAAATGGTGATTTATAGGTGAGGGAGGGTTAACAGAGTTAACTCTGTTAACTGATCAAGGTGAAAGTTGGTTAGAGGTTCATTCACTCTATTAGTCATTGAGAATCGTGATTTCAATTAGGGGTTATTTCTGTCAAATCGATTTTGAAGTTAGTTAGTTAGGTTTTTCAAATGTTAGTTAGTTACTGTTGATTGTATTTTTAAGTGTCGGGTTTTTGTTATCGTCTCCACAGGGATTGTGAGATATCACCGCCTTTTGACAGTTGTTTCAATTCTTAACTCGTAGTAACAAGGGGATTTTTTGGTTTTAGTCACGGTATCTTGCATAAAAGTGTGATAAAATGCGGTAAAAGATTTGGTTTTAATATTTGAGAAATATTGCCAAAGTTAGGGTTCGACGATCACTTTGCATGTATATGTTCGATCAACAAAACTTATAAACTCCTTTAGATGATAAACTATTTCACAAAGTCCTCCCAATGTGTTTATCTCTAACACACATTGTGAGTTTTCCCATTTTGATCCATTGTTTATCTCTAACATAATCTATCAAAATGACAACTTTTTGGTTCAACCTTATGGTGAACAAAATCATTCATTACTATCTCTAGCTAACAAACAAGATTGGATGAAAACCTAGGTAAAGAGTTGGTAAACATCTCTCGATCATAAACCAACACAAAGAGTTTTCAATAAAACAAAGTTTTCACCATATATTCACCATTAAAGAGTTTACAAATGAAGATCATCCCATTTACGCACAAAGCTAATGATCATCTACATCTAACCTTGACAAAATGAAGAACTTAGCTACTCATTTTCATGGTAGCTTGGTCAACAAGTTTCGGAAGAAGGTTGATCAACATCCGAGTCGAATAATCGAGATTGGATGGGAATCCACCTTCTTTTTGTGAAAGATTGTTAAGAGATGAAGAGAAATGATTTCTAGGTCACAAAGTATCTCTAGAGCAATGCTGGAAAAATATCTCAAAAGTACAAAAGTATGGAGGTGTAAAAGTATGGCTCCAAAAAGTAGCCCTTGCTACTTATAGTGCTGCTACTGAGCTGTCATACTCGCTAGGCGAGCAGAATGGCTCGCCTAGCGAGCCTCAAAATGAGGCACCTGAGGCACCTGCGCTCAAAGAAATGTCCTTTGCCAGATTGGCATGTTCGCTAGGCGAACAAAACCTTCGCTAGGCGAAGCCCACGCTTCACCCTTCGCTCCAGCGAGCTTAGGAGGTTTTGCTATTGGAATTGCTCGCTGGGAGCTCGCTAATGGCTCGCCTAGCAAGTGAGTGCTGGCTACGCTTTTGACCAAGTCTGGACGTGTTCGCTACACCCTTCGCTGGCTGCTCGCCTAGTGAGTTTGTTGATGTTTGCTACTGTAAAATACTGGAGCTCTTCGCTGGGTTCTCGTTGGGCGCTCTCCTAGCGAGCTCTTCGCCACAGCCCTCGCCTAGCGAGCAAGCTGATGAATGCATCCTTTTTTTGGTCCCTTTACCAACTTTCTTGTGGCTTCATTTTCTATTATTTCATGCCTAATTCCTGCACAATAACACACAAATCAAAGGTACCAAGATCGTTTATCATTGTATTGCAATTCATCAAAAACAAAGGTGGTTTCGAACACTTTAGCAAGGAAATGGAGTGAAAGATGCCCATATTTGATAGCTCAAATAAGCACTTTTGGGTATCTAACAGTTACTCAGGTTGTTATGACTAGTTATTGCAGGTTTGGAGTTATATGGTGTGGTCACTTACGGATCGAGTATGTGTTCTACTGAACTGGTCTTGCTGTAAGCTGGAGGTTGTGCTTTAGTTTGAAGTGTTTTCTTGGCCAATGCAGGTGATAGGCTTTGTTGGATACATGGTAGTGACCTGCAATAACAGGTAATGGTTGATAGGTTTTGGATTGATTGGTTGTAGACTTGCTAGTGCAGGTTGCAGGTTTCTTGCTAATGCAGGTTGTGTTTTGGTTGCTACTTATAGATTATAGGTAAACTTGTTGGAATGGTAATGACATGTTGATACAGGTTTTACTTGATGATGCAAGGCAAGGTAATGGTTAAAACTGATTGCATGGTTAGGATGAACAAGGGTTTTGTATTCATGTTGCAGGTCAAGGTATGATTTCCTCTTCCAATTCTTGTTTGATACTTGTAGGTACTCGTGTTGGGATTGATGCTACATGTAACACCTCAAAATTTGCCCTCCTCTTCTTGGGACTAGTTTAGCATATTGCATTTCATTTTGTAGGACATTAGGAATTTTAATATTGCATATCATGTGATAATAAGAAAGTCATCCTCCAAAGTCTTTCTCAGAAGATAGAGAGGTTAAGAGATTCATGCCTAAGGGTCTTATTGAATTGATGATCAATCATCTGACGGTTGCTCTTCAATTAGGGTTTTATTGGTTCCTCAAGGAGGTTGAGTATTATCTTGATTGCAAGGGTACATCATCATCATCATGGTTATTGTCATCTGTAAGGGGTTCATTGTTCATGCTCAGGTTCCTTAGGATTAGGGTTTTGACCTCTGGTCAACCCTAATCAGTTGCATTCTTCCAATCAGTGATTTTCAAGGAGATGAGGTATTCTATGGAGAGTGGGATCACATGATCATCCTATTGAGTTTATATGAGTCAAGGTTCATTTTGAAGCCAATTCCTCAAGTGGTTGAGGCTCAAGCTGATCAGAGCACTTCTAAGTCATCTGTCAACCAGAAAGTCAACAGAAAGTCAACTGAGGGTTGTGAGGTAGAAAAATGAGTTTCAACATCTCATTCATGTTCAAAGGGGGTTCATTGGTCATTAAAAATATATGTCTTGAAGAATTTGAGGTCATGGAAAAAGTTTCCCAAAATGGAAAGTGACCTGTAATTTCAAGTTTCCAAAAATGGAAAGATTTTGGTCCAAATTCAACTTGATCTTACATCATCAAAGAAGCTTCAAATGAAATTTTGTCCAACATTAAAGTTGTATATCTCTCTCTCCCATTTCCAAAAAGTCCAAGATCATGAATTTATGATGAATGGTTGAGGAGATATGGCCAAATGATCATCAAGTATGCTTGGAACTTCAAAGTGCCATAACTTTTGACTCATAACTCCAAATTGAGTGCCTCTTTTTGAACTTTGCTCCTCATGACATATATTTTCCAAATCATTCATGGCATTGTATGAAATTTCATCATGTGATCATGTGCTAATTCAAGTGCATTTTGGAGGGAAATTGAGAAATTCAAATTTGGTGCATCACATGAGTAAAATTCCACTTGCATTATGTTTATGAGATGGTTTTAAGTGAATGTGAGCATTTGCATGCTACTATTCACGTGGTGCATGGCCATGATACATCATTTTCCATTTTTTGCATTCCATTCCAATTATCACTAATCCTAATTAACCATTACAAATTAGGATTAGCATGGTAATTAACATGGCCTATAAATAGTAAATCATAACAGAATTTTCAGTTTACACATTTTTTAGATCTAGAATTTTCTCTTCCCTCCAAATTTTTCTCTCATTGGAATTCAAATTTTCTCCACACAACCACACATTTTCTTGATAGATCCATCATCTGCATGGAATTTGGAGCATGAATCAGTCATTTTTTGTGGAAATTGGTGAAGAATTGTGCATACTCCATACATGAACATGAAGATGGAAATGGCAAATTAATCAAGATCTAGTTCGTTTCAAGCTTCAATTTCAACTTCAGACTTCATAACATCAATATAGGAGTAATTCTGGAGCTTGCAAGGCCTTGAACACGCTGCTGCCATTGATTGATCTTCAAGAGGTTGGAAATTCGAATCTCATAAATCTTGATTTTATGTACATAGACTTGTAGATCCTTGCATGCTGGTTATTCTGATATAAATTTCACGAAATTTGGATGAAAAACGAAGAAGTTATGTGGATTTAAAGTTTGTAGATCCATTCTTATTTCCTTCGATTCGTGAAATATAGTGAGAATTAGGCTTAGGTTTTGTGATATTTGTGATCTACACATCGAGACGATTCCAATGATGTATGCCATTTAAAATTCTGGAAAAAAAATGCATGAACAGTAGCAACCACCGTCTTCATGAAGAAGACAGTGGAAACCACCACATTGGCACTGTAGCGCAGCCGATTAGGGCTTCTGCAACTGAGCGCTCATGAACGTACCAGGACCGAGTTCAATTCCCACCGCGCGCGCTTCTGCATTTTTTTCATTTTAATTCCTTATAGCCAAAATGACGTCGTTTTGGACGCGCTTTGAACCTCCATTCGATCCTCAGCCATGGCATTTCCCAAATTACATTTTCTTTTCATAATATTTTCATGTTTTCACATTTAATTCCATTTTATTTCATGCTAATTCAAAAATTCATAACTAATTGAAAACGAGTCCAAATTGAATGCAATTTTTTCTCACATGCTCCTTGGAGTGTCTATTATTTTATGATGTGACTTTCTGATTTTTATCATTTATTGATTTTTAATGGTGTTGAATTGTTTGAACATGTACACAATTATGGACCATGCCTCATTCAAATTGATGTGAAATGCTCAATACTTGTCCAATTGCCATGAAATTTTATATGATGATTCCTAACATGTTGTAGGATGTTTGAGCTTTGGTTTGGCATTTTTAGAATTTTTCATCTCTGTTTTATG
Organism: Lathyrus oleraceus; assembly: GCF_024323335.1. Lineage (NCBI taxonomy): Eukaryota > Viridiplantae > Streptophyta > Magnoliopsida > Fabales > Fabaceae > Lathyrus > Lathyrus oleraceus. The sequence continues at coordinate 244,560,945 of NC_066583.1, forward strand.
CATGTGTTTGTATGGTGTGACAATGTGTGTCACACAATTTGATGTTGATCTTATTCATTTTCATTGCCCTGCCAATTGAACTCCTCTGATTATGATTTTTGGCATGATGATTATATTTGACATGTTGTATGCACATAAAAATTTCCAGAATTGTTTGAGTCATTTCTGTTTTGATATGGAATTTTCATTCTTGATGACCAATTGTATGCACCTTTTGCTTGCCTTGCCTTCCCTTGGTTGAATGATGACTTTGCTTGATGATTTTGATTTGGTCCTTTTTAGGACATGTTCTTGATTGAATGTAGTTGCTTCATGTTGAATATTGGTTGCTGTTTTGACTTTTTTCTCTACCTTTGACCCTAGCCTTGGTGCTAGTGGTTTGTACTCACATTTTAGCTTTGAATTTCAGGTTCAAGCATTCATCTCCATGATTGATGTTGCCTCATCATTTGAGCTTGGCTATTTGCTATGTTTGCTAACCTTTGGTTCTTTTGTAGGTCCTTTGGTGAATCACTTGAGTGTTTGCCTCTTATGGCTTGCATATTGTACATATTGGGATTGTCTGTCTGTTGTTATCTGTTAACTGTTGGTTGTTTGTCTGAATAGAATACTGATGGTTTAGCTTTTCTTACAGGTACTTTAGCCGCTTTAACTCATTATTTGAGTTGCTTTGCTTTGCTTGTGGTTGGCATACCACTTAGGTAATTTCTTTAACTCCATGTAGTTTGGAAGACCTGCTATCTTTGGCAGGCACCTGTCTGAAGCCCTCCTTAAGAGGCCATGTTCTTGATTGTTTAATTTTGTGCTAAAGACCTCAATGAGGCATGGTTACATGTAAAGACCTCCTAAGTGAAGAGGCATTGGCAGATAGAAGGGATGTGCAATCCATCCCCTGCTATTCAATTGAGTATTTCATCTTGCTCGCACTACGTGCTGATGCATTTTGAATAAACACCCAAGATCCTTGTATATAGAGTCAGTCATGTGGAGTAGAGTTCCCCATTCTGGACTCTCTCACCTTCATTGTTTGAAGCTCACCCAGGCCTGGGTTAAGAGCTATGAGGTCCAACCCTCATTACCTTTTTATCTGCTCACCCTGACGGTCAATGTCAGTGGTTAAGAGCTTTGTCAGATATCCCTTCCAGTTGGCTTGTTTGTCGAGGTTGATATGACCCCTTGACTAAAGCCCAGGCTTGTATGAGCCGCTTGTTTGCATATAGTGTGTGATACCTGTTCACCTGCGATGTTTACTTGCTGTTTATTTGTTGTTTGCTTGACTTGCTGCCTGTGCGAGTTAGGTTCTGTTCAGATACCTCAACCTAGGACTATTGTGGATTGCATGACAACTTTTAAGCTCGAGTCAGTCTCCCTAATAGTTTGTTATTTCCCGGTCTCTGGTTAGGAGAGAGTTTCTTCCCTGTTAAGGGGAACTACGTCGCCCTGATCCTCATACCAGATGAGGCACGTAGGCAGGAGATCGTGCGAGATCTCTCTGGGCACCCTTTTTGTTTTTCACTCTTTTCTTTTTTTTGTGTGTTTGCTTGACAGCTATTAGGCTCGAGTTCCAAACTCCTTATTAGCTTGTCAGTCTGTTAACCTTTTTGTGGTGTGCTTGGAGTCTGATGTAAGCCCAGCGATTGGCATTCGGTTTCCTATTTGTTGTGTGCTTGGAGTCTGATGTAAGTCCAGCGATTGGCATTCGATTTCCTGTGTGCGTCTGTTGTTGTTTATTTGTGGAGTCTGATGTAAGTCCAGCCATTGGCATTCGGTTTCCTGTTTGTGTTTCTTTTGTTCGGAGTCGGACGTAAGACCAGCCATTGGCAGTCTGTTTCCATTTGCGAGTTTCTTTTGACGTCTCAGCGTCTTGGTGTTGTGTTTTGTTTCGGCGTGCGTTAGCCGAACTACGGTAGCTCTGATTCTCATTCCAGATGAGATACATAGGCATAGGATGCAATATCCTAGCGAGCCCGTTCCCATTTCCCCGAACTACGTCGACTCTGATGTTTGTTTCTGACAAACTACGTAGGCCCAGGATCCGACATCCTGCCGAGTCCGCTTCCGTCTTCTTCTATCTGTGTTTTACTCCAGTGTGTGTGCATTCTTTTTGAGTAGTTATTTAGCAACCTTATTCTATTCTTTTGAGCGTGGATCCCGTCGAGTACGACGGACGTGAGGGGTGCTAATACCTTCCCCTTGCGTAACCGACTCCCGTACCTTGTAATCTCCGGTCGTAAGACCATTTCCTTTCCAGGTTTACTTCGAGCGTCTCCTTTCCCTCCTTTGGGATAAATAACGCACGGTGGCGGCTCTGTTTGTTTGTTTTTTTCCCGCCAGTTGTTTTTCGCGTTGCGACAGCTGGCGACTCTGCTGGGGACTAGAAGTTGACCTCTTGCTGGTCCATCTTCCCTAAGCGAGTCATTCCTAGCGCTCTCTAGGATAGTTTTGGTTGCTTGTGCTGCTTTATTTATTGCATTCATGATTATTATATTGCTGACTGTATATATTTGCATAGATGTTTGCATGCATCATACTTTTATTGTGTTGGACTCTGTACAGGTTGGTTCCTCTGATTAGGGGTGGGTGTTCTGAGTGGGGCTAAAACCCAGGCCCGAGTATACACCTAGGATTAGTGTGGTCTCACGTTTCCTCACATGTTGTATCAGCATGTTGTTGCGACGTGACATACCACAAGCCGGACGAGGTTCTTCTGAGTGAGCTCTTCCGGGTGGAGTATTCCACTTTGGTTGGGTTATCTCTTTAGAGCTGTTGACTTCGGTGACTGTTCTTTCCCGGATCTTTGGTTTAGACGATCTTATGAGAGCTGCAGCGGCACACCCGAAAGGGCAAACCCGTTGAGTATCTTGTCCGATTGTCGAGACCATTATCCGCCTTAGGATGACCTTGTTAGAATTCACCTGTGATGGGAGGGTTGATCTTACAGATGCATGTTCTGATGGTGACTTTCTGATGGTGACTAATGGTTCAGTTCTTGATCAGAGTCCTATTTATGAGTCGGATTTATGGATATTTATTTCTGAGACACCAGAGTTCTGTCTGTGGTATTTATCAGTGGGGATCCGTTTATTTCAGGATTCCCTGGGTTGGTACAGATGATTTTGTGTTGTTATCAGATCAGTGGTTCTCCAGTGATGATGGTGACATATCTGTTCCATTTATTTCGGAACCCTGAGTTGGATTTGTGGTTACTCAGTACCTCAGATGGTTGTGATCAGTTCAGAGGCCGTAACTCAGTGCAGTGGATGTTCAGATGACTTGGAGGATGGCACAGTGCATTGCATTCATACATCAGCATCATTCTCATTTTGCATTTATCTGCATCTAATTCATGTTTATCCATATGCAGGGGACATTCTTGATTGAGATCCTGGTTGAGAGACACCTTTGCTCCAGACATGAGGACTGGCTTGAAGAATGATGTTGTATACAGTTTCTTTGATCCAGAGATTGATGCACTGAAAGAGATGATAACATTGATTACACCTGACCATGTGGGGATGTTCCGTGAGGCTTATGGTGGTATTCTGAAGGTGGTTTTCAGGCTTACAGATGATGATAGGAGCGCCATCCATACTCTTCTCCAGTTCTATGACCCTGGTTTGAGATATTTCGTCTTCCCAGATTACTTGTTGGGACCTTTAATGGAAGACTATGCCAGTATCCTGGGTATTCAGATCAGAGATCAGATTCCTTTTTATGCTGCTAAGGATGAACCTGATGTTGCTGAGATTTCTCGTGCTCTTTATTTGAGCTCAGAGGTGACTAAGGGAGGTTTGAAGGAGAAGGGAAAGTTGCCCGGTTTTCATTTGAGTTTCTTGGAGGCCAAAGCCAAGGAGCATGCTGTTTTGGGTAATTGGAGGACCGTTTGTGCTTTGATTGCTGTAAGCGTTTATGGAGTCATCCTGTTCCCTAATCAGAAGAACTTTGTGGACATTAATGCCATCAGGCTGTTTGTGCAGAGGAATCCTATTCCTACCTTGGTTGGGGATGTCTATTACTCGGTCCATAATCGGAACGAGAAGCGGCGGGTTGGTTTGATCAGATGTTGTGCTCCACTGCTGTACAAGTGGTTCATGGGGTATTTGCCTTCCAGAGGTGCCTTTGCTTTTGTTCTTCTTGACCATACTGTGAATTGGGCGACCAAGTTGATGGGTTTGCGAGCCAAGGACATAGCTTGGACGCACAATGGTGTGGCGGGACGAGACTTCATTTACAGTTGTGGGAGCTTTCCCAATGTGCCTCTCATAGGAGTTCAGGGTTGCATTAATTACAACCCGACGCTTCTTAGGAGACAAATGGGGTTTGCCATGGAGGTTCCTCCTCTCGAGTGTGAGATTCAGGAGTCTTTTTACTTCCCGGCTGAGGGTAATCCGACACGGTTGAGGCAAGTGTCTGGAGCATGGCGTAACATTCAGAGAAAGGGTAAGATTCCTTTTGGTAAGGCTAATAGCAGGTCTTTTCCACTGTTTGATGATTGGCTCAGAAAGAGGATTGAGCTCACGCATCTACCATTTCCTGGGGGTGACCCTTGGTGTCCATTGATTGAGGGGCCATGTTCTTCTGTCAGTATGGAAGAGTTCCTTGAGATGAAGAGGGAGAGAGATCAGCTTCATGCAGAGAAGACTGAATTGGAGATGAGTGTTGCTAGAATCCAAATGGCTAATCAGGAAATCAAAGGGAAAATAGAAGACCAGGATAAGAGACATGCTCTTGTGGTGAAGCGCTTTGAGATAGACACCGCTTATTGATCGCTCGACTTCGTGAGTCGAATTTGGGGTACAAACTGCAAGTGCACAGTTCTATCGCGTAGTTTTAAAAGATATCGATCCCACAGGGACTTATGAATCGATATACCGTTATCTAAGGTTACTTCGTAAAGCTAAGGTGGATAATGTTCGATTGTTTGGGGGAAAAGCTAAAACTAAAAAATAGAATCTAAATTAAATATTAATAAAGCGGATATCGGTATGTAGTTCGTCGTAATTAGGGAGTCAATTCTTTGTCGGTTTCTTGGTTTTAAAATAAATCTTTTCAGTTGACTTTATTGATTAAAAGTTTTATCTCAAACTCTCGCTCTGTTGAATAAACCATGATTTTATGTTAATGTAGCTGTCACTTATAATTAAGTCAAAAAACCATTTTTTGGAAGCAATACAGTCCATAGAAACTCTTTTCAAGAAAACACTGACCGTTTAAACACCCTTATCTCAAACTCTCGCTCTGTTGACTTAGGTTATATAATTAAATTCGAATGCTTAACTCTCGTCCTCACATTCAATCTTTAAAAATACTTTTTGGAAAAGATCGGAATTTAATTAACTCTAAAACTTGCTCTCGCCCTGATCTAGAATTAATGTCTAATTTACACTGTCCAGTTAAAACCTCAAACTCTCGCTCTATTGATTTTAACTTCTTTATGTCTTTTACTTTCGTAAAAAAAACCTTTGTTATTAACCCTGTAAATTGAGACCGTAAAAAGAGTGATTTTAATTTTAAATTTAATTAAACCGACTTAGTTTTTGATTCCTTATTCCGCTTACTTTACATACCGATATCTAAGCGAATTAGCCAGACATGCTAAACAAACTTAAATACTTATCATGCATAAACAGACTCATCCCAGGCAGATAATATAAATAAATAATAAAACAAAGCATTAAATAATAATTAAAGAACCTGAATAAGTTAAACAGTAGTCTTGAATAAGTTAAACAGTAGTCTTGAACACTCCACCACAAGCCGGTAGGATTTGTTCTTGGATTCTTCAATTAAACAACAAATTAAAACGAAGGAAATAAAAATTGGATTCTAACGTAAGGTTAGATCCGATAAAAAGGTACACAATAGTTTCCGGTGTAGAAACTATTGTGCGAAAAGAATTAACTAAATGCTAAAAAGGAAATAGAAATTGCAAGGGAAATAGTGTAAAACTCGTAAAAGCAATGCTGTAAAATAATGCTTAAGTTGCTGGAAGAGAAAAAGGCAAAAGCGAAAACGGCAAAAGGAAAAATATGGAAAAAGCGTGGAACCCTTTTAGGTTTGGAAAGTGGCTATTTATATTGGTGCCTTGAGTAACTGCTTCCGCTTCCAAAGGTCTTCAACGTACAAAGTACTTAGGCGTGGATATCGGCTTCAACTCTCCCTCAACGTCTCTGAAGCGTTCCTTGCGCCAAAAATGTAGGGGACTGGTGTGACGCTCGTCACACCATGTGTGACGTTCGTCACAGGAGTGTGCAAGGCGTGACGCTCGTCACAGCCTCTGTGACGTCCGTCACAGGCACAACACCTGTGTTCTTGTACTTTGGGCTGGGCTTTGATATTTGGTTCATTTTCTCTCCTTTTTGCACCTCCTTTTCTTCCATTTTTACTTGTGCTTCAAAATAAGCCACCTGAGACAAATAGGAAGAAAATACCGCGTAATATCTAATAAAATGAAGTGAACTGAAATAAATAATGATAAAATTTAATTGAATTAAGTCCTAAAATATGATATAATTTCATGTTATCAAACTCCCCCATACTTAGATCTTTGCTTGTCCTCAAGCAAAATACAGTATAGAACTTGTTAAGATTTTTAGCCAGATGAAATTTCAAAACACACGTCAATTCGTATTAGGCTGCATGTAAACTTTGTTTAGAAGTAACTTGAGTTAAATCTTGACATCAACGACCACCGCCACAACCTAGATAACCCCACCTTATGCAAATCGGTTCAAGTACACTACGATAGCTATCCTAGTTCCTTCACTCTTATTTCACCCGTTTTCATTCAAGCGAAATCACATTAAGCCCTTTATCTTTTCGCGCACATAGTGGAGTAACCAGTTAGTGATTCTGATTCCCTTTTATCTAGAAGTTCTGGTACATAAGTCGGATAACTTCGTTATTCAGTCCATTGCAAATTGCGGGGGATCGGACCGTAGTCCACCCTACCAAGTTCAGTACCAGATACCTGCTGAACCAACTCGTAATGGATCTTTCATCTTATGCTTTTGTATGATCTGCAACCTTTAGATTAAATGATCTGGTAGGGATCACCTAACTTAATTAGTGCATTTCCTGATATATATATATATTTTTATGTTACTTTGGGAATCATTCACTTATATTCATCGGCTCTCCACGTAGTTTGCTATTAGGATGGTGCTGACTTCTTGTATAAACTACTCGGGGTTACTATAAAACTAAAAGTTCAAGGGATTGGTATAATAGGTACTTATCTGATCTAACATGTTGAGGTTCGTTTAGAGTGTTTGGCGGTAGTGGTCTTTGTCTTAATTCGTCTCAAGATCGATAAGGTGAGCAACCTTTATACTTATTGGGTGTTGAATTTTTGTTGTGGCTCATGGAAATTTGAGGGAATAGATAATAGAAATTTGTTCACACTCGGGACTTAACTTAAAATAATAGATTTTTTTTTTATATAATTAAAATAACAATGAAGGGAAAGGTACATACTTGAAAAATGGAAATAGAAAGAACATGGTTTCCCCCCCATACTTAAACTAAACATTGTCCCCAATGTTTTAAGGAAATGAAATACAATATGGAAAGGAAAAAGAAACTACAACTAAGGCTGCCTTCCGCCTCTGGTTCTTGGGCCAGGTGATCTCTGACGTAAGTCTAAGTTGTCGAACCTGCTGAACAACTCAGTAAACCGCTGGTCGGTAATGGCATTCCTAGCATCCTGTTGTTGTTGCATTTGACGCATCATCTGCATCATCTCGACATTCTGTGCCTGCATACCATCAATAGCATCCATGATGTCGTCGTTGGTTGCAGGCCTTCTTCGTCGACGACGGTGGGAGGATGGGCCAGTTGCATTATCGGAAGGGTTGAGCGGGACGGATTGTTGTGCGGGAGGCTGATCACCTTGCTCCATTTCCTCAAACTCGTCTGTGGGCGGGTTTGCTTGTGAAGGCTCGGTGGCTTCGGGAGCATGTAGATCATAGAGGAGGCGGTTGCGGTTTGTGACATCGGTCAGGGCCATGTTGGGTAGGACAACGCTTGGGATGGCCTGGTTGTTCACCATAAGATAATATCCTCCTCCTACTCTATTCTTAATCATGCGGCTGGATCGACAGTAGTTGATGTCCATAAGAGGTAGGGATTCTAAGGTTTGGAGTCGGTCCCCTAAGTTTAAGCCAAGTGCAATGGTGGTGATTAATCCACCAATTACAAAGGGTTCTTCTGTGGGAAATTGTAGCATGGTACTCAATTGGTTTTGGGTTAAGGAGTACTCGGTGTTGAACATTCAGAAGGTTGCGGTGCCGGTTAAAAATTCATCTTCACCGGCGGAAGTGGTGTATGCGTATGAACTTAAGAATTCTAAGGTTAGGGAGGGGTATGTTGGTTGGTTATGGGTGCATAGAAAGGTTAAGTCGGCTTGACGGAGCATCCATTCGATACCTTGGAGTAATCCTAATTGGTGTAAACAAGTAAAATCAGGGTACCTGGTGGAGACGACACCTCGCTGTTGGAAACGCTCGAATTGCTCCCTTTGATAATTTTCGTCTTCGGATCGGAAGATGATATTTCCGAAATTCTGATTTCCCGCCATAGTGATGAATGAATTTGAAGGAGTAATTTGGAGAGAAAAGAAATGTATTGGATGGGAGAGAATGGTTTGTGGTGAATGAAGGGAGGTTTTGATGGGTATTTATAGGAAAAGAATTTGGAAGTTGGAAAAAAAAGTGGTTGAAAAGTAAATGTGGGTAAATGTGAATGAATGGGGAAGATAAAAAATTTGAAGGGTGTAACGTTCGTCTCCAACGGCTATGTAACGTTCACCTAGTCAGAAAGGTGTTACGCTCGTCACAGGGGTGTGACACTCGTAACAGGCTCTTGGCGTGCCGTTCGTCATAGATTGTGTGACGCTCGTCACACATTCTTTTTGGCAAGGCTTCAGTAGCGTTCTACAGAATTACTTTGGTAATGGAATTATTTTTATTATTTTGTTTTGTTTTTAGATTGTTTTATCTTGCGAATTAATTTATCTTGCATGCTATTGTACTTTGCATAATATTGCATGAATAATTCAATAGGTTATAGGCAGCAACAGTAGAGAATATAATAGCTATTGCATAATAAAATTAAATAAATAGCTTCAATAAAATGATCATAATGTAATATTGGAAAGAAAAAAAACAAAAGAAATGTGAAAAGGAAACAAATGCGAACATGAATTCAAATAACATTAATGAATAATCTAACTTAAAACTAGATAGCTAAGAAAAATAACTAAATTTTATCCATCTGCACGATCTCTGGCCGAAGGAGCAAAAGAGTTAACACGGTGTAGCAACTCGTGAAACTGATCTGTCATACTGCTCATGTATCCTAGAACTTCGTGTCTCATGTCAGTAAATTCTTCTCTGAGGGCGTCTTGTTCTGACATCAAAGCTTCAATGGCGGTGTTATAATCAGTTCCGGGCATATGATGCCGGAGGTCGGATATTGCTGATTCTTCGGTCTGAACAGGCTGAGGAGGAGGGTCAATATCATAATAGCCAGATGGTGTCTGAGGGTCAGATTCAGCATAAGGGATCTGGTCATTATAAATCTCATAGTCATCACAAATCTCATAGTCCTGGATGGATTCAGTGGATCTAGCAGGAGTGGGGGTTTCGTTCAGATTGTAGAGCCAGTTGTTGCGGTCATGAATACTAGTCCTAGGATCGGGTAAGGTAAATAGGCAAAGAACCTGGTTATTCGTTGGTTATCTCAAAGTGTAGGATTTGCGAATCTTCGTTGGTTTCCGCATAGTGATAGTGTTTTAGACGTTGCCCGTTTACAGTGAACGGTTCTGTGGATTTGCCTTTAATTTCTATCGCTCCACTCGGAAAGATGTTAGTGATATGAAAAGGACCTGACCATCTGGATCGTAGTTTTCCCGGGAATAGCTTTAGTCTAGAGTTAAATAAAAGGACTGCGTCGCCTTGCTTGAAGATTTTCCTTGATATACGCTTGTCATGCCATTGTTTTGTTCTTTCTTTGTAGATTTTGGCATTTTCATAGGCGTCTCTTCTGAGTTCCTCTAATTCGTTTATGTCAAGGATTCTCTTTTCACCGGCGACCTTATAGTTTAAATTCAGATTTCTAATAGCCCAATAGGCCTTATGCTCTAACTCTACCGGGAGGTGACAGGATTTTCCATAAATGAGCTTAAATGGGGTCGTCCCTATGGGGGTTTTATAAGCAGTTCGGTATGCCCACAAAGCTTCTGGTAATTTTAATGACCAATCTTTCCTTGAAGTGGCGACTGTTTTCTCTAATATTTGTTTAATCTCTCTATTGGACACTTCCACTTGCCCACTGGTCTGAGGGTGGTAAGGTGTCGCTATCCTATGTCTCACGCCGTATTTAAACAATAGTTTTTCGAGTACCTTGGATATAAAGTGCGATCCACCATCACTGACTACTATTCTTGGGATGCCAAATCTCAGAAATATTATATTCTTAAAGAGTCTAGTTACTACTCGGGTGTCATTTGTTGGAGAAGCTATAGCTTCGATCCATTTTGATACGTAGTCAACTGCCACGAGTATGTATTTGTTACAGAAAGAGGATGGAAAAGGTCCCATGAAGTCTATTCCCCACACGTCGAAAATCTCTACTTCCAAAATACCCTTTTGTGGCATCTCGTCACGTCTAGATATGTTTCCTGTGCGTTGGCATCTGTCACATTCCTTGATAGCCGCATGTACGTCCTTCCATATAGTTGGCCAATAAAAGCCGGCTTGTAGGATTTTAGAGCAGGTCTTGGATGTACTTGTGTGTCCACCATAAGGAGCGGAGTGGCAGTGTTGGATTATATTTTCTACCTCTTCTTCGGGTATACATCGACGGAAGATACCATCGGGGCCTCTTTTGAAAAGTAAGGGATCATCCCAGTAATAATGTTTTATGTCGTAGAAGAATCGTTTCTTCTGCTGGTAGGATAAAGTAGGTGGAACTATTCCGGCGGCTAAATAATTGACGAGATCAGCGTACCATGGTGTGACAGATATAGCTAAGGTGGTTTCTACTGGCTTGTCAGAGTTATTTTCTTCCAAAGTAGCTATAAGTTTATCGTACGAGAAATCATCATTAATTGATGTTCTTTCCGGTTCAAGGTTCTCAAGTCTAGAGAGGTGGTCTGCTACTGCGTTTTCAGTTCCTTTCTTGTCCTTGATTTCTAAATCGAACTCTTGTAGCAACAAGATCCATCTTAGGAGTCTAGGTTTAGCATCCTTTTTTGTTAAGAGGTACTTGATAGCGGCGTGATCAGTGTAAACTATTATTTCGGCTCCGACCAAGTAGGAACGAAATTTATCTAGCGCAAATACAACTGCTAAGAGTTCTTTCTCGGTAGTGGCGTAATTCATCTGCGCTTTGTAGGTGTTTAATTGGCTGCATTATATGGTAAAACACTAATGTCTTGACTGATGTCATGACATGTATGTGTGACTACATTGTAGTTACTGCAGGACTAGCTAACACAGGATTATTGAATGCTGTGACATTCATACCTGTCAACAGATACTAAGGAACAGAAGTTCTGTTAGAACTTAGTATTCATTTGCAGTCTGGTTATCAAGGAAGAACCAGACCTGGCATAAGGCCTACTGACTGAATGTCAAACTGGATGTTATGACATTCATCATTGACAGCAGCTACTGAAGATTAGGCAGAGTGGTGTTCTGCTATACTTCAGCATATTACTTAGTTTGTTCTTCAAGAGAATAACAGAACTAACTTAAGGCCAATTGTGTAAATGTTAAGTTGGACACTTTGACATTTATTAATGTAAGCTGTTACTGTAGTATGGTCATTTTGATCATGTACAGGTCAGCAAATTTGTACAGTCTGTTTTCTGGAAAAACAGATTCAACATATGGACCTTGATGTCAAGCTGAATGTCGTGACATTCATTCCTGACAGCATATGCTAAATTGTAGGTTGTTCAGTTTTCTGTTTCAGCTTTTTCTCAGGCTATTCTTTAGGGATTCAACAGCTGAGAGAAAATCCAGGAAATCAACAACCAAGCTACATTCAATGAACCTAACAAATAGCCTATTTGTTAGCAACCTAAATGTTGAATTTGAGGGAACTTGTGTGACCTAAAATTCAGGAAAATACAGGTGCAAAAGCCCAGGTGCTGCAATATAAAAAGGAAGGCATTCCTTCATTCAGTTTCGGGGATTTTGAGGCGTGAAGATTTAGTGTGTCCATCATACTTCACTGCTGTATTTTGTGAGTCTAGTATTAGACGTATCTTGTAAGCCAAGCCATTATCAAGTAGATGATAGCTTTGGCATAGGGTGTTCATTGAGTTGTAAGTGTTGTGTCACTCAAAGCTTTTAAGCGTGAGTGCTGTGTATCTTGATTTAAGCTGTGAAGCATAATCAAGAGTTGTTTTTGAAGTGTGACTTCAAAGTGTCTTTAATATCACTGAGGTGATTGAGGGGGAGTGAGTAGGAACTCTGATCTTAGGTTAAGATTGAAATTGCATTGGGTAGGGATTAAGTGAGAAGTTGTAAACGGGTGAGTTTAGCTTTGAATTGATACTACTAATAGTGGATTTCCTCCCTGGCTTGGTAGCCCCCAGATGTAGGTCATGTTGGACTGAACTGGGTGAACAATTACTTATGTTATTTACTGCACTTACTGTTAAGTTCTGCATAATCCCTGTCTGTGCAGAATTGGATGTCATAACAACCAGTGTGACATCCAAAGTCTGATAACTAGAATTTCAATTGGTATCAGAGCAGGCACCCTGCCTGTGAAGTTCTGGGTGAGATCTAGGGAAGTTACTTTCTAGTACCATGGACAAGGATTTAGGACACTCAAACAGACCACCCATGTTGGATGGATCTAATTATGATGACTGGAAGCCTCGTATGATAGCCTTCTTAAAGTCTCTAGACAGCAAAGTCTGGAGAGTTGTCAACAAGGGATGGGAACATCCAACGAGGACAGATGAAGATGGAGTCAGTGTGCAGATTCCTGAAGAAGATTGGGACAAGGAACAAGAGGCATTAGCTCTTGGAAATTCCAAAGCCTTGAATGCACTGTTCAATGGAATCACTAAGAACATCTTCAGGCTGGTGCACCATTGTGAACTAGCTAAGGAAGTCTGGGATACCCTCAAGGTAACTCATGAAGGTACTTCCTGTAACACCCTTCTACCCCAAACGACATATTTAAAGAATTTATCAGAGTACAACATGTAGAAGAGTTTACATTTCATTCAACTTAACACTCATCACTTTACAACATAAAAATATTTCATTTATTTTAATAAAACTTCGCAGCGGACAACAACACAATTAACGATTTATAAAAATGTTTCAACAAAACATATCAATAATTTAGTCTTCATACACAACTTAAATAATAATATAATCTCTATTGAATCCCATAACCCCGGTGTCACATGACCAGAGCATTGACTCGACTCTGTAGAATAACTCTACACTTATTCTTCACCTCAACAAAAGCTACTCCTCATTATCTGCACATTGCTCATCATAGATGAACATAAACACATGCAGAAGGGGTGAGAATTACATTATTAAACAATAATATAACGACAGAATATAATATGAATAATTTGCACATATGTCACACGGATCATCACAATCATCATTATAATCAACAAACTCATGAATATCAACAAAACAACACATCAATTGCAATACACACACCCATGCATGACTCAACACGACTCGGTATACCCATTTTGTGACCACTACAGGATCACTACTCCCAGATTCACCACCATAGAATCCTAGTTCCCCATAAGGAACCAAGCCTCTCAACAAGCCCGGAGTCAACAACATCATTGGAACTCAGTCCGTTCGTCACTAGGCATCGGCCTTTCATGAATGCATGCACATCAAACATGCATCATAATCAACATAGCAACAACAACATCATATAGTCATGTTATCATCTTCATTAATAGCATGACATACAACTCAACAAAACAACAACAACATTACAACGATATCACATCTGGGAGTTTAAAACGCGAAAGCTGTCCGTCAAACTGATATGGCGAACGCCGTTAGGCTAATGGTGAACGCCATTAGCGTTAAACGCTCCTATTCTGGAAAAACTGTCTGTCAAACTGATATGGCGAACGCCGTTAGGCTAATGGTGAACGCCATTAGCGTTAAACGCTCTTATTCTGAAAACTGTCTGTCAAACTGATATGGCGAACGCCGTTAGGCTAATGGTGAACGCCATTAGCGTTAAACGCTCTTATTCTGAAAACTGTCTGTCAAACTGATATGGCGAACGCCGTTAGGCTAATGGTGAACGCCATTAGCGTTAAACGCTCTTATTCTGAAAAAAGGCCCAAATGGCGAGCGCCAAAGGCATAATGGCGAACGTCATTTGGCTGTTATGTGCATAAACAAGATTTTAAGCGCAGAAACAGTGGACGCGCGGCTTCTAAGCCTACAACCCAATATCAACATTTACAATCATACATACACAACATACTTCGATTACAATGTATATAACGCCACCATACTCACAGATCGGACAATTTCTCTCAAAAACCACAACTTTCCCAATCTCCCTAAATTCCCCAAATTTATCAACAACCCAATCCTATATCATGTAATTGCTCGCATATTATCGCTTAATAAGGTTCAGACCCCTTACCTCTTTGGATTGAAGGAAGCTCTGAGCAATCTTTGGTCTTTTCCTCTTCCTTCTCTTTCTCTTCAGCGCTTCTCCCTTTTCTGACTCTGAGGCAAAATACGTGAAAATGAAAACCTTCAGTTATCTCCTTTGGCCTCTTTTACCCAATTCCACTTTTACCCTTCCACTCTTCATATTCCAATTATATTATTTATTTAATTATTATTAACATAAATAATATCTATAATAATAATAATAATAATAATAATCCAATAATTCAACTTTATTTAATTAAATTAATAAAATACTATTAACTCAATTAAATAATTCTCTTATTTTAATCGGGGTGTTACAACTCTCCCCCACTTTAGAAGTTTTCGTCCTCGAAAACATACCTCAAGCAAATAGAGCCGGATACGACTCCTTCATCTGATCTTCACGCTCCCAAGTCAAGCTCTCACCAGCTGGACCTCCCCAAACAACTTTCACTAGAGCAATTTTTTTTTTACCTCTCAGGGTCTTCTCTTCTCGGTCATCTATCCGAATTGGCAACACCTCAACGGTCAAATTATCCCTCACCTGGATATCATCCAACTGAACAACATGCGACGGATCCGCAATATACTTTCTTAACTGAGATACATGAAACACGTCATGCAGATTAGAAAGCGACGGCGGTAAAGCTATCCGATACGCCACTTCCCCAACCCTCTTCAAAATCTGATACGGACCCACAAACCTCGGAGTAAGCTTTTTAGACTTTAAAGCTCTACCCACACCTGTCGTCGGAGTAACTCTCAAGAACACATGATCTCCCTCTTGGAACTCAAGTGCTTTTCTCCTCTTATCATGATAACTCTTCTGACGACTCTGAGAAATCTTCATCTTCTCCTGAATCATCTTAACCTTTTCAGTCGTCTGCTGCACAATCTCAGGTCCGAGTACAACACTCTCACCTGACTCATACCAACACAATGGAGTTCTACACCTCCTACCATACAATGCTTCATATGGAGCCATACCGATACTAGCATGAAAACTATTATTATAAGTAAACTCCACCAACGGCAAATAACTATCCCAAGAACCACTCTGCTCCAACACACAAGCTCTCAACAAATCCTCCAAGGATTGGATAGTTCTTTCAGTCTGACCGTCAGTCTGAGGATGATAAGCTGAACTCAACCTCAACTTAGTCCCCAACGCTTTCTGCAAACTTTCCCAAAATCTAGAAGTAAATCTGGGATCTCTATCAGACACAATACTGGATGGAATACCATGCAGCCTCACTATCTCCTCAATATACAACTCTGCCAACTTCTCTAAAGAGTGATTAATCTTCATCGGCAAGAAATGCGCCGACTTAGTCAATCGATCCACAATCACCCAAATAGAATCATTACCTTTCACCGTCCTCGGCAGTCCCGTCACAAAATCCATGGAAATGCTATCCCACTTCCATTCAGGAATCTTCAAAGGTTGCATCATACCTGTCGGTTTCTGATGTTCAGTCTTTGACTTCTGACAAGTCAAACAGGCATACACAAACTTAGCAACATCTCTTTTCATACCCGCCCACCAAAACAACTTCTTCAAATCTTGATACATTTTAGTTGCACCTGGATGGATACTCAATCCACTCCTATGGCCCTCTTCAAGAATACTCTTTTTCAATTCAGACACCTCGGGAACACAAACTCTACCTTTAAATCGCAGGATGCCATTCTCATCAATCTCAAAATTACCACCATTACCCTGGTTAACCATAGTAATATGATCAACTAGAGCGACATCAACTTGCTGACCATTCCGAATATCTTCCAGAATTCCACTAGTCAACTTCAGCATACCCAACTTTACACTATCAGCGGAAACTTCACAACCCAAACTCATATCACGGAACTGTTCAATTAACTCAAGCTCCCGAACCATCATCATAGACATATGTAGAGACTTTCTACTCAGCGCATCTGCAACTACATTAGCCTTACCGGGATGATAACTCAATTCGAAGTCAAAATCCTTCAGTAATTCTAACCACCTTCTCTGCCTCATATTTAACTCTTTCTGATCAAACAGATACTTCAGACTCTTGTGATCACTGAACACTTCGAATCTGGAACCATACAGATAATGCCTCCACATTTTCAACACAAATACAACAGCTGCAAGCTCTAGATCATGCGTAGGATAATTCCTCTCATGAACTCTCAACTGTCTAGAAGCATAAGCTACAACTTTACCATTCTGCATCAAAACACCACCAAGACCCATCAAAGAAGCATCACAATAAACAACGAAGGACTCACCAGGATTAGGCAAGATCAACACTGGAGCACTGGTCAACCGCCTCTTCAACTCAACAAAACTCGCTTCACAAGCTGCATCCCACACATACACTTGACCCTTCTTAGTCAACTGCGTCAACGGCAATGCCAACTTAGAGAAGCCTTCAATAAATCTGCGATAATAACCAGCTAACCCCAGAAAACTGCGTATCTCAGTAGCAGACTTCGGAGTCTCCCACTGTAACACAGCATCAACTTTAGCAGGATCAACAGAGATCCCACCACTCGAAATCACATGGCCAAGGAAACTCACTTCCTTCAACCAGAACTCACATTTAGATAACTTTGCATATAATTTCTTTTCTCTTAACACCTGCAAAACAATTCTCAGATGTCCTGCATGCTCTTCTTCCGTCTTAGAATATATCAATATATCATCTATGAACACCACAACAAAATCATCAAGGTACGGATGAAATATACGATTCATATATTCCATAAACACACCTGGAGCATTAGATACACCGAACGGCATCACAGTGTATTCATAATGACCATACCTCGTACGGAAAGCAGTCTTCGCAATATCATCTGACTTCACTCGGATCTGATGATAACCCGACCGCAAATCAATCTTACTGAAAACATGAGCTCCAACCAACTGGTCCATCAAATCATCAATCCTCGGCAATGGATACCGATTCTTGATAGTCACCTTATTCAACTGCCGATAATCGACACACAACCTCATCGTACCTTCTTTCTTCTTCACTAACAATACTGGTGCACCCCAAGGAGAAACACTTGGACGCACAAACTTCTTCTCAAGCAATTCTTCAAGTTGCTTCTTCAGTTCAACTAATTCAGTTGCCGACATTCTATAAGGAGACATCGACACTGGACTCGTACCTGGTACTAAGTCAATGGCAAATTCGACTTCACGTTCTGGAGGTAAATCACTTACATCCTCCGGAAACACATCCTGAAATTCACAGACAACAGGCAAATCTACACTCACTACTTTCTTATCCGCTTGTAGAGACGCAAATAAAGCGAATACCTGAGCTTCATCTTTCACAAAATCCCCTATCTGCCTAGCAGATAGAAATCTTGCCTCATCATTCTCACCAACTTCAGAGAACCGCACCGTCTTCCTATAGCAGTCGATGAACACGCCATAGAATCCTAGCCAATTCATTCCCAGAATAATATCAATTTGGTGCAAGGGTAAGCACACCAAATCAACCACGAACTCTCTCTCAAAGATCGTCAAATGACAACCTCGACAGACAACAGAAGTCTTCACAGAACCATTAGCAGGAGTATCTATCACCATACTTCCGCCTAGGGACGACATAATCACACCAATCCTGGTCGCACACTCATACGAAATAAACGAATGAGTAGCACCAGTGTCATTTACACTAATCGACCAACAGGGAAAACATCACATTATGACTCGACTGGACTGACTATGCTCTGATACCACTAATGTAACACCCTTCTACCCCAAACGACATATTTAAAGAATTTATCAGAGTACAACATGTAGAAGAGTTTACATTTCATTCAACTTAACACTCATCACTTTACAACATAAAAATATTTCATTTATTTTAATAAAACTTCGCAGCGGACAACAACACAATTAACGATTTATAAAAATGTTTCAACAAAACATATCAATAATTTAGTCTTCATACACAACTTAAATAATAATATAATCTCTATTGAATCCCATAACCCCGGTGTCACATGACCAGAGCATTGACTCGACTCTGTAGAATAACTCTACACTTATTCTTCACCTCAACAAAAGCTACTCCTCATTATCTGCACATTGCTCATCATAGATGAACATAAACACATGCAGAAGGGGTGAGAATTACATTATTAAACAATAATATAACGACAGAATATAATATGAATAATTTGCACATATGTCACACGGATCATCACAATCATCATTATAATCAACAAACTCATGAATATCAACAAAACAACACATCAATTGCAATACACACACCCATGCATGACTCAACACGACTCGGTATACCCATTTTGTGACCACTACAGGATCACTACTCCCAGATTCACCACCATAGAATCCTAGTTCCCCATAAGGAACCAAGCCTCTCAACAAGCCCGGAGTCAACAACATCATTGGAACTCAGTCCGTTCGTCACTAGGCATCGGCCTTTCATGAATGCATGCACATCAAACATGCATCATAATCAACATAGCAACAACAACATCATATAGTCATGTTATCATCTTCATTAATAGCATGACATACAACTCAACAAAACAACAACAACATTACAACGATATCACATCTGGGAGTTTAAAACGCGAAAGCTGTCCGTCAAACTGATATGGCGAACGCCGTTAGGCTAATGGTGAACGCCATTAGCGTTAAACGCTCCTATTCTGGAAAAACTGTCTGTCAAACTGATATGGCGAACGCCGTTAGGCTAATGGTGAACGCCATTAGCGTTAAACGCTCTTATTCTGAAAACTGTCTGTCAAACTGATATGGCGAACGCCGTTAGGCTAATGGTGAACGCCATTAGCGTTAAACGCTCTTATTCTGAAAACTGTCTGTCAAACTGATATGGCGAACGCCGTTAGGCTAATGGTGAACGCCATTAGCGTTAAACGCTCTTATTCTGAAAAAAGGCCCAAATGGCGAGCGCCAAAGGCATAATGGCGAACGTCATTTGGCTGTTATGTGCATAAACAAGATTTTAAGCGCAGAAACAGTGGACGCGCGGCTTCTAAGCCTACAACCCAATATCAACATTTACAATCATACATACACAACATACTTCGATTACAATGTATATAACGCCACCATACTCACAGATCGGACAATTTCTCTCAAAAACCACAACTTTCCCAATCTCCCTAAATTCCCCAAATTTATCAACAACCCAATCCTATATCATGTAATTGCTCGCATATTATCGCTTAATAAGGTTCAGACCCCTTACCTCTTTGGATTGAAGGAAGCTCTGAGCAATCTTTGGTCTTTTCCTCTTCCTTCTCTTTCTCTTCAGCGCTTCTCCCTTTTCTGACTCTGAGGCAAAATACGTGAAAATGAAAACCTTCAGTTATCTCCTTTGGCCTCTTTTACCCAATTCCACTTTTACCCTTCCACTCTTCATATTCCAATTATATTATTTATTTAATTATTATTAACATAAATAATATCTATAATAATAATAATAATAATAATAATCCAATAATTCAACTTTATTTAATTAAATTAATAAAATACTATTAACTCAATTAAATAATTCTCTTATTTTAATCGGGGTGTTACACTTCCAAGGTGAAGATGTCCAAACTTCAGATGTTGACAACCAAGTTTGAAAATCTGAGGATGAAAGAGGATGAGACTATTCATGACTTTCACATGAATATTCTTGAAATTGCAAACACCTCTGGTGGACTAGGTGAGAAAATGACTGAAGAGAAACTTGTAAGAAAGATTCTCAGGTCCTTGCCTAAGAGGTTTGCTATGAAGGTCACAGCCATAGATGAGGCTCAGGACATCAGCAATATGAAGGTAGATGAGCTCATTGGTTCTCTCCAAACCTTTGAAATGGGCTTAGGTGAGTATGCTGAGAAGAAGAAAAGCATAGCCTTTATATCTAATGCTGAAGAGGAGTCAGAAGAAGGATATACTGGAGGTGATGAAAGTATATCAGAAGCCTTAGCCATGCTTGGGAGGCAATTCAACAAGTTCATGAAGAAGATTGATCAAAGAGGTAGACCTAATGTCAAGAACATCCCGTCTGACATTAAGAAAAGATCAACTTCTGAGAAGAAGTTCAACCATGGGAAGGGAATCCAGTGTCATGGTTGTGAAGGGTATGGACACGTCAGAGCTGAATGTCCTACTTACCTCAAATTGCAAAATAAGGGGCTAGCTATCACATGGTCTGAAGGAGATTCTGAAAGTGAATCTGAAGGAGAATCTGCCAAACATGTCACTGCACTAACCAGTGTTTGTGTCTCTGAAGATGACACAAGTGCAGATGAGCTGACATTTGATGAACTTGCTGCAGCATATAAGAAGTTGTGTACCACCAGTGCAGAAGTGCGTGCACAAGGAGAAAAGCAGAAGAAATTCATCAAGGAACTGGAAGATGAGAGACAGAAGCAACTGTCTGCCATAGAGGGGCTAAATGGTGAGATAGCCCTGCTGACCTCCAAGCTGAACCAGATGACCAAATCCATCAGAATGATGAATAAGGGAACTGACACCTTGGAAGAGATTCTAAAGGTGGGACAGCAGTCTGGAACCAAATCTGGGCTAGGATTTGGAAAAAGAGCTGAACACAAACGCCCAAAGGCTAGAGTTCAGAAGTTCAAGCGGATGTCAAAGCCAATGTCTCAACATCGAGGAACTAGGATGAATGATCATCAGAAGAGGAAATACCAGGATTGGAGGTGTCATCACTGTGGTAGGCTTGGACATATAAAAGCCTTCTGCTACTGGATTCATGGTTTCCCTAACAGAGCCTCACATGTCAGACCTAAGCATAAAACACGTAAGCGATGTGTTCCCATTAAGAAGCAACAATGGTATGCTAGGATAGCACACACTGCCCTAAGGGCTTCTTCCAGAGAAGACTGGTACTTTGACAGTGGATGCTCAAGACATATGACTGGTATGGAAAATCTACTGGTAGATATTCAACCTCACACTACCAGCTATGTGACTTTTGGTGATGGTGCCAAAGGAAAAATAAGAGGTGTGGGCAAACTGGACTGTTCTGGAGTGCCAAAACTGAACAATGTGCTGTTAGTAAGAGGACTAACTGCAAACCTCATCAGCATAAGTCAGCTGTGTGATCAAGGTTTTCATGTTCAGTTTACTAAGGAGCTGTGCATTGTGACAAATGGTGACAATCAGGAAGTTATGAGAGGAACCAGGTCCAAAGACAACTGCTACCTGTGGGAACCTGAACTCTCTAACTTCTCCACAACATGCTCCTCAGCCAAGGAAGAATAGGAGGTGAAGCTGTGGCATAGAAGACTTGGACATCTCCACTTACGGGGAATGAAGAAGATCATATCCAAGGAAGCAGTCAGAGGAATTCCAAAGCTTCTGATTGATGAAGGAAGAGTCTGTGGAGAATGCCAGGTGGGCGAGCAAACCAAGATGGCACACCCGAAGCTGGGACATTCCACAACCTCCAGAGTTCTGGAACTGTTGCACATGGACCTAATGGGACCTATGCAGGTTGAAAGTCTTGGTGGGAAGAAGTATGCTTACGTGGTGGTTGATGACCATTCCAGATACACGTGTATAAGCTTCATCAGAGAGAAGTCAGATACATTTGATGTCTTCAAAGATCTGTGCATAAGACTTCAAAGGGAAAAGGACAGTTGTGTGGTCCGGATTAGAAGTGATCATGGTACTGAATTCAAGAATTCCAAGTTTGATGAGTTTTGCTCGTCTGAAGGAATAAGCCATGAGTTCTCCTCTCCTATAACTCCTCAGCAGAATGGAATAGTTGAAAGAAAAAATAGAACTATCCAAGAATCTGCCAGAGCAATGATTCATGCAAAGAAGCTCCCTATGCACTTTTGGGCTGAAGCAATGAATACCGCGTGCTATGTTCACAACAGAGTCACCTTGAGAAAAGGAACCTCCTCCACTCTGTATGAAATATGGAAGGGCAGAAAACCCACTGTGAAGTACTTTCATATTTTTGGAAGTAAATGCTACATTCTCACAGATCGTGAACAGAGAAGGAAGCTAGATCCCAAAAGTGATGAAGGCATATTTCTGGGATACTCCACTAACAGCAGAGCCTACAGAGTGTTCAACTACAGGACCAATGTCCTGATGGAATCCATAAATGTCATTGTGGATGATAAAGAGGAAGGAACCGATGTCATGGAGGATGTTGAAACATTCCTTGACAGTTCAACTGACAGTCCAGTCAAGTCTGAAGAAGTACAGGAACCTCCTCCTGAATGTGAAGTAGAGGCACCCTCCAAAGTGCCATCTATCAGGATTCAGAAAGACCACCCTAAGGATCTTATCATAGGGGATCCCACCAGTGGTGTAACTACCAGGTCAAGAGGAATAAACTCAAATTCCTGCTTTGTTTCCAAGGTTGAACCAAAGAATGTGAAAGAAGCCCTGACTGATGAATACTGGATCATTGCCATGCAAGAGGAACTCGAGCAGTTCACAAGGCATGAAGTATGGGAGCTAGTTCCAAGACCTGAAGGGTCCAACATCATTGGTACCAAGTGGATCTACAAAAACAAATCTGATGAGAAAGGAGTAATTACTAGAAATAAAGCAAGACTAGTAGCTCAAGGATACACTCAAGTAGAAGGGGTAGACTTTGATGAGACATTTGCTCCTGTGGCTAGACTTGAGTCCATCAGATTGCTGTTGGGGGTAGCATGCATCCTGAAGTTTAAGTTATTCCAAATGGATGTGAAGAGTGCATTCTTGAATGGCTACCTGAATGAAGAAGTTTATGTGGAACAACCCAAAGGGTTCTGTGATCCTAACCAACCTGAGCATGTATACAAGTTGAAGAAAGCCTTGTATGGGTTGAAGCAAGCACCCAGAGCTTGGTATGAAAGGTTAACCGAATTTCTGACCTCAAATGGATACAGAAAGGGTGGCATTGATAAAACCTTGTTTGTAAAGGATGAAGAAGGCAAAATCATGATAGCTCAAATCTATGTTGATGATATAGTCTTTGGTGGAATGTCAGAACAAATGGTTAAACAATTTGTTCACCAGATGCAGTCTGAGTTTGAAATGAGTCTAGTGGGAGAACTGACCTATTTCCTTGGAATGCAAGTAAACCAAATGGAGGACTCTATGTTTCTCTCCCAAAGCAAGTATGCCAAGAACATAGTTAAGAAGTTTGGTATGGATAATACCAGGCACAAGAGGACTCCTGCTCCTACTCATCTGAAGTTAACCAAAGATGATGGAGGGCCTAGTGTCGATCAATGCCTGTATAGAAGCATGATAGGTAGTCTACTGTATCTAACTGCAAGTAGACCTGATATTTCTTATGCAGTTGGAGTATGTGTCAGATACCAAGCAGAGCCCAAGGTGAGCCACTTGAATCAAGTCAAAAGGATTCTCAAGTACATCAATGGGACGTGTGACTATGGGATGCTGTATTCACATGGGTCTGAGCCTGTCCTATCTAGGTACTGTGATGCTGATTGGGCTGGAAGTGCTGATGACAGAAAAAGCACATCAGGTGGATGTTTCTTCTTAGGAGAAAACCTCATATCGTGGTTCAGCAAGAAGCAGAATTGTGTCTCTCTGTCCACTGCAGAGGCTGAATACATAGCTGCAGGAAGCAGTTGCTCCCAACTGGTCTGGATGAAACAGATGCTCACTGAGTATAATGTCTCTCAAAATGTCATGACATTGTTCTGTGATAATCTCAGTGCCATCAATATCTCCAAGAATCCCATCCAACACAGCAGGACCAAACATATTGACATTAGGCACCACTTCATCAGAGATCTGGTGGAAGACAAGGTGATCACTTTGGAACATGTAGCCACGGATCTTCAACTGGCTGACATATTTACAAAGGCTCTGGATGCTACTCAGTTTGAAAACTTAAGGAGCAAACTGGGAATATGTCTCTCTGAGACCTTATAGCAACCACTGATGTTTGGGATAAATTGTTTAATATCTCTGCCTATTAAACAATTTGTACTAGGCTATGATGGGTCAACAGATCATAGTTATGCTGCTTACAACAAGGGTGGATACAAGAGGGTAAGGAGACACCCTACAGAGAGAAGGCCAATGTACTTGCAGGAGTTCAAGGATGCTGTTCATGCAGGAGTGGTTCTGGATGTCAGAAACAAAATCATGGCATCTGATATGGTGGTACCTACTGTAAAGCAAAAGTGGGTGATCACTTGATCGAAGCTGTGAAGCAAGATCAAGTGGATGTTAACTTGGTTGAAACTGTGAAGTAAAACCAAGTCTGGAACTCTGTCATTGTGCTTCGGCTATGTTGTTGGCTTTGGCAACATTTGTGACAAAAAGGGGGAGTAATAACCACCAATACCCCTGACAAACAGAGTGGGTCTCTACAACAGACTCTCATGACAGATCTGAAGATTCCCCCCCTGCAGCTGATGTTGAAGTTTAGGTGCAACTTCTCATAAGTGTGTGCTGCTATGTGAAGTTCTTTCTTAACTTCCATGTGTGTGAGTGTGCTGCCACTCTGAGTGTATTAGCTAGTATTATTTCGCTGCTATGAACTCTGTTATGGGGATCAAAGTGTTTTAGCCAAAAATTTGCCAAAGGGGGAGTTTGTAGGTGTTTAATTGGCTGCATTATATGGTAAAACACTAATGTCTTGACTGATGTCATGACATGTATGTGTGACTACATTGTAGTTACTGCAGGACTAGCTAACACAGGATTATTGAATGCTGTGACATTCATACCTGTCAACAGATACTAAGGAATAGAAGTTCTATTAGAACTTAGTATTCATTTGCAGTCTGGTTATCAAGGAAGAACCAGACCTGGCATAAGGCCTACTGACTGAATGTCAAACTGGATGTTATGACATTCATCATTGACAGCAGCTACTGAAGATTAGGCAGAGTGGTGTTCTGCTATACTTCAGCATATTACTTAGTTTGTTCTTCAAGAGAATAACAGAACTAACTTAAGGCCAATTGTGTAAATGTTAAGTTGGACACTTTGACATTTATTAATGTAAGCTGTTACTGTAGTATGGTCATTTTGATCATGTACAGGTCAGCAAATTTGTACAGTCTGTTTTCTGGAAAAACAGACTCAGCATATGGACCTTGATGTCAAGCTGAATGTCGTGACATTCATTCCTGACAGCATATGCTAAATTGTAGGTTGTTCAGTTTTCTGTTTCAGCTTTTTCTCAGGCTATTCTTTAGGGATTCAACAGCTGAGAGAAAATCCAGGAAATCAACAACCAAGCTACATTCAATGAACCTAACAAATAGCCTATTTGTTAGCAACCTAAATGTTGAATTTGAGGGAACTTGTGTGACCTAAAATTCAGGAAAATACAGGTGCAAAAGCCCAGGTGCTGCAATATAAAAAGGAAGGCATTCCTTCATTCAGTTTCGGGGATTTTGAGGCGTGAAGATTTAGTGTGTCCATCATACTTCACTGCTGTATTTTGTGAGTCTAGTATTAGACGTATCTTGTAAGCCAAGCCATTATCAAGTAGATGATAGCTTTGGCATAGGGTGTTCATTGAGTTGTAAGTGTTGTGTCACTCAAAGCTTTTAAGCGTGAGTGCTGTGTATCTTGATTTAAGCTGTGAAGCATAATCAAGAGTTGTTTTTGAAGTGTGACTTCAAAGTGTCTTTAATATCACTGAGGTGATTGAGGGGGAGTGAGTAGGAACTCGGATCTTAGGTTAAGATTGAAATTGCATTGGGTAGGGATTAAGTGAGAAGTTGTAAACGGGTGAGTTTAGCTTTGAATTGATACTACTAATAGTGGATTTCCTCCCTGGCTTGGTAGCCCCCAGATGTAGGTCATGTTGGACTGAACTGGGTGAACAATTACTTGTGTTATTTACTGCACTTACTGTTAAGTTCTGCATAATCCCTGTCTGTGCAGAATTGGATGTCATAACAACCAGTGTGACATCCAAAGTCTGATAACTAGAATTTCACGCTTCATCTAGGGTCCTACTTGCGTAATATATAACGTGAAGCTTTTTATCCTTTCGTTGTCCTAAAACAGCACCTACAGCATAATCGCTGGCATCACACATTATTTCGAATGGTTCATTCCAGTCGGGTGTCTGCATTATGGATGCGGAGATCAATGCTTGCTTAAGCGTTTGAAATGCTTTTAAACAGTTATCGTCGAATATGAATTCAGCATCTTTCATCAATAGTCCGGTTAAAGGTTTAGTTATCTTAGAGAAGTCTTTGATGAATCGTCGGTAAAAACCGGCGTGTCCTAAAAAGCTTCGTACTTCTCTCACGGTTCTTGGGGGTTGAAGATTTTCGATTACCTCTATTTTGGATTTGTCTACTTCGATTCCTCTATTCGAGATGATGTGTCCTAAAACAATTCCTTCTTGTACCATAAAGTGGCACTTCTCCCAGTTAAGTACTAAGTTTACTTTTACACATCGCTCAAGAACTCTTTCTAGGTTTTCAAGGCATTCTTCAAAACTTTGTCCGTATACGGAAAAGTCATCCATAAATACTTCCATGATGTTTTCGAGAAAGTCGGCGAAAATTGCCATCATGCATCTTTGAAAAGTTGCAGGAGCATTACACAGGCCAAACGACATTCGTCTATAAGCGAATGTACCAAAAGGGCACGTGAACGTTGTCTTTTCTTGGTCATCAGGGTGAATTGGTATTTGAAAGAAGCCTGAATAACCGTCTAGATAACAGAAATGTGAATGTTTTGCTAATCGTTCTAACATCTGGTCAATGAATGGTAAAGGGAAATGATCTTTTCGGGTTGCTTTGTTTAGTTTCCTATAGTCGATGCACATTCTCCATCCCGATTCGATTCGTTTAGTTATAGTTTCCCCTTTTTCGTTTTCAATAACGGTTATGCCTCCTTTCTTTGGTACTACGTGTATAGGACTAACCCATTTGCTATCAGATATAGGATATATAATGTCTGCTTCTAATAACTTGGTTATTTCCTTCTTTACTACCTCACTCAGGATCGGATTTAGTCTCCTCTGGTGTTCTCTAGAGGTTTTACAGTCTTCTTCTAGCATGATGTGGTGCATACAAATAGAAGGACTTATTCCTTTAAGATCGGTGATGTGGTAACCTAGTGCGGTTGGATACTTTCTTAAGATATGTAGGAGTTTTTCTGTTTCGAGTCTTCCTAGGTCTGCATTGACTATCACAGGTCGTTCAAGTTCTGAGTCTAGGAATTCATATCTCAGATTTTTGGGAAGTGTTTTCAGGTCAAGGGTTGGTTTGTTAAGACATTGCGTAGGGTCCGGTGTTATTGCTAAACATTGGTTAGATTTGTCTTCTACAAGGTAGTCGGATGATTTGTCTTCTCCTAACTCTGCTTCTTTTATGCATTCATCGATGATATCCATGAAGTAACATGTATCTTCTATTGCAGGTGCTTTCAAGAATTGGGAAAGAATGAACTCAATTTTCTCTTCACCTACTTCGAAGGTGAGTCGTCCTCGTTTTACGTCTATGATTGCACCGGCAGTTGCTAAGAACGGTCTTCCCAGTATAATGGGTGTAATATCATCTTCTCTAATGTCCATAATTGTAAAATCAGTTGGAATGTAGAATTGACCTATGCGTACGGGAACGTTTTCAAGAATTCCTACAGGATATTTTATGGAACGATCTGCTAGTTGCACAGACATTTTGGTTGGTCTTAATTCTCCCATTTCCAGTTTCTTACATATGGATAAAGGCATAACGCTAATTCCGGCTCCTAAATCGCATAAGGCTTTGTCGATGACAAATTTTCCTATGTGACAGGGTATAGAGAAACTACCCGGATCCTTGAGTTTAGGAGGCATGTTTTGGATTATAGCGCTACATTCGGCAGGGAGTGTAACGGTTTCGCTATCTACAAGTTTCCTCTTATTAGAAAGAATTTCTTTTAAGAATTTAGCATATGAGGGCATCTGCGTAATAGCTTCGGTGAACGGAATTGTAACGTTTAATTGTTTAAGGAGATCAACAAATTTTCTAAATTGGCCCGCATCTTTGGTTTTACCAAGCCTTTGATGGTAAGGGATAGGTGGTTTGTAAGGTGGTGGAGGTACATAAGGTTCCTTCTTTTCTATGGTTTCCTTATTACTCTCTTCCTTTTCCTTAGGTTCGCTTTCCTCAGTTGATTTTTTAGGGTTTTGGTTTTCTATCCTTGGATCAGACGGTCCTTCCACTTCCGTTCCACTTCTTAATATGATTGCATGAGCGTGGCTTCTCGGGTTAGGTTGGGGCTGTCCAGGGAATGTACCAGTTGGGGCAGCAGTAGGCGCTTGTTGTTGAGCTACTTGTGACATTTGTGTTTCCAGCATTTTGTTATGGGTAGCCAGGGCATCTACTTTGCTTGCTAGTTGTTTAAGTTGTTCGCCAGTGTGTACATTCTGGTTTAAGAAATCTTTATTGGTTTGTTGTTGGGAAGCTATAAAGTTTTCCATCATGATTTCCAAGTTGGATTTCCTAGGGGCGTTATTGTTAGGCATGGATGGGTTCGGTTTCTGATATCCCGGAGGTATAGCTAGGGCTTGATTTGGAGATTGTCCAGGTGCGTACAAAGCATTATTACTTTTATATGAAAAGTTTGGATGGTTCTTCCAATTTGAGTTATAGGTATGCGAGTAGGGGCTTCCTTGAACGTAGTTTACTTGCTCTGCTTGGATTCCTGTTAAGAGTTGACAATCTGTAGGAGTGTGACCTTGTATTCCACAGACCTCGCAATTCTGAGTTATAGCAACCACGGCGGCTGGAGGTGATACATTTAAACTTTCAATTTTCTGGACCAAAGCATCCACTTTTGCATTGACGTGATCAAGGTTACTTATCTCGTACATGCCAGTTTTCGTTTGAGGTTTTTCCACCATTGTTCGTTCGGTTCCCCACTGATAGTGGTTTTGGGCCATGCTCTCGATAAGCTGGTAAGCATCAGCATAAGGTTTGTTCATTAGTGCATCACCTGCAGCGGCGTCTATTGTTAACCTTGTGTTGTACAAGAGACCATTATAAAATGTGTGAATTACTAACCAGTCTTCCAAGCCATGGTGTGGGCAAAGTCTCATCATGTCTTTGTATCTTTCCCATGCTTCGAAAAGAGACTCGTTGTCTTTCTGTTTAAATCTGTTTATCTGGGCTCTTAACATAGCTGTTTTGCTTGGCGGAAAGTATCGGGCAAGAAAAACTTTCTTCAACTCGTTCCATGTGGTGACAGAGTTGGAAGGGAGGGACTGAAGCCATCTTCTAGCGCTATCTCTTAATGAGAAAGGAAAAAGACGAAGTCGAATTGCCTCTGAAGTGACACCATTAGCTTTAACAGTATCAGCGTATTGGACAAATACGGATAAATGAAGGTTTGGATCCTCGGTAGGATTTCCAGAGAATTGGTTCTGTTGCACAGCCTGCAACAACGAAGGTTTAAGTTCGAAGTTGTTTGCTTCGATTGCGGGTGGAGCAATACTTGAATGCGGTTCATCTTGCGATGGGGCGGCGTAATCTCTAAGAGCACGAGCTGGTTCTGCCATCTCGGGTATCGAAGGAAAAATGTTTTTGAAATCAGGAAGTTCTACAGGAGGGAGATTGTTTGCAGCACGATATTCCCGAATTCTTCGTAGGACTCGGAGATATAGTTCGATATTGTTGATTCGTAAATAGAGCGGTTCGCCTTGTGAGCGAGTGCGTGGCATACAAATCAACGAAAGAAAGAACAGAAGAAAAAGAAACCTTAGTCTCTACAGCGTAACGGAAGAGTTACGATATCGATTAAATAAAAGTCCCCGGCAACGGCGCCAAAAACTTGATCGCTCGACTTCGTGAGTCGAATTTGGGGTACAAACTGCAAGTGCACAGTTCTATCACGTAGTTTTAAAAGATATCGATCCCACAGGGACTTATGAATCGATATACCGTTATCTAAGGTTACTTCGTAAAGCTAAGGTGGATAATGTTCGATTGTTTGGGGGAAAAGCTAAAACTAAAAAATAGAATCTAAATTAAATATTAATAAAGCGGATATCGGTATGTAGTTCGTCGTAATTAGAGAGTCAATTCTTTGTCGGTTTCTTGGTTTTAAAATAAATCTTTTCAGTTGACTTTATTGATTAAAAGTTTTATCTCAAACTCTCGCTCTGTTGAATAAACCATGATTTTATGTTAATGTAGCTGTCACTTATAATTAAGTCAAAAAACCATTTTTTGGAAGCAATACAGTCCATAGAAACTCTTTTCAAGAAAACACTGACCGTTTAAACACCCTTATCTCAAACTCTCGCTCTGTTGACTTAGGTTATATAATTAAATTCGAATGCTTAACTCTCGTCCTCACATTCAATCTTTAAAAATACTTTTTGGAAAAGATCGGAATTTAATTAACTCTAAAACTTGCTCTCGCCCTGATCTAGAATTAATGTCTAATTTACACTGTCCAGTTAAAACCTCAAACTCTCGCTCTATTGATTTTAACTTCTTTATGTCTTTTACTTTCGTAAAAAAAACCTTTGTTATTAACCCTGTAAATTGAGACCGTAAAAAGAGTGATTTTAATTTTAAATTTAATTAAACCGACTTAGTTTTTGATTCCTTATTCCGCTTACTTTACATACCGATATCTAAGCGAATTAGCCAGACATGCTAAACAAACTTAAATACTTATCATGCATAAACAGACTCATCCCAGGCAGATAATATAAATAAATAATAAAACAAAGCATTAAATAATAATTAAAGAACCTGAATAAGTTAAACAGTAGTCTTGAATAAGTTAAACAGTAGTCTTAAACACTCCACCACAAGCCGGTAGGATTTGTTCTTGGATTCTTCAATTAAACAACAAATTAAAACGAAGGAAATAAAAACTGGATTCTAACGTAAGGTTAGATCCGATAAAAAGGTACACAATAGTTTCCGGTGTAGAAACTATTGTGCGAAAAGAATTAACTAAATGCTAAAAAGGAAATAGAAATTGCAAGGGAAATAGTGTAAAACTCGTAAAAGCAATGCTGTAAAAATAATGCTTAAGTTGTTGGAAGAGAAAAAGGCAAAAGCGAAAACGGCAAAAGGAAAAATATGGAAAAAGCGTGGAACCCTTTTAGGTTTGGAAAGTGGCTATTTATATTGGTGCCTTGAGTAACTGCTTCCGCTTCCAAAGGTCTTCAACGTACAAAGTACTTAGGCGTGGATATCGGCTTCAACTCTCCCTCAACGTCTCTGAAGCGTTCCTTGCGCCAAAAATGTAGGGGACTGGTGTGACGCTCGTCACACCATGTGTGACGTTCGTCACAGGAGTGTGCAAGGCGTGACGCTCGTCACAGCCTCTGTGACGTCCGTCACAGGCACAACACCTGTGTTCTTGTACTTTGGGCTGGGCTTTGATATTTGGTTCATTTTCTCTCCTTTTTGCACCTCCTTTTCTTCCATTTTTACTTGTGCTTCAAAATAAGCCACCTGAGACAAATAGGAAGAAAATACCGCGTAATATCTAATAAAATGAAGTGAACTGAAATAAATAATGATAAAATTTAATTGAATTAAGTCCTAAAATATGATATAATTTCATCTTATCACTTATTATGGCAAGGTCAGCCAAGCTTTGGAGTCATCTACAGAGGAGCACGACATTACCAAGGAGAGGTTGGCTAGAGCTTTGAAGGTCATTGAGGATGAGAAGAGGAGGCAGATCCTTGTGAAGAATCAGAGGGAAGCCAGAGTCAGAGTCCTTACCGCAGAATGGGAAGCAAAGCTGAAGATTAAGGAAGCAGAGAACGTGAAGATCATTACTGAGAGAGATCATTATATTGCCGAGAGAGATCATTATCTTGCTGAGAGGGATCATTACTTCCGACAGATGAAGATTCACCAGAAGGAGGTGGGGAGATTGCAGCAGGAGAACACCGAGCTCAGGTTCGCCGTGAAGTTTACCAGGATGGTTGATGATGTAGGGCCTTCTGTAGGACCTTCGTCAGATTAGACCTTTCTTATTTGTGTTGGATTACCGTCAGGCATGTTGACGGAATTCACTTGCTTGTATTTTCTTTCTGATTCTGGAGAATTGTAATTTGATTTGTATCAGACTTGATGTATGACTCTTGCACGTATAGTGCACTTTTGATATACAGTGGTTGTTATCATCTAGTGATTGATCTTCAAGGTTTATATGATTTCTTGTGCTTCACTGACACAACACACACATGGTTGGGTGATATATTCGCTAAATCATAATTCTCTGATCTGTATGGTGAAACCAGAGGATTGATGTCAAAATATTGTTGTCAAATTATTATCTGTCTCGATGAAACCAGGATTGAAAGACAGAGTGTTCCTCATATGGGTAGACATTGCATTCATGCATAATCATAATAACCTGTCTTCTGTTTTGCAGGTGTCAGTTTCTAACATGTTTGATTGACACAGGAATGATGAATCCACCCAACGCCGATGTTCTCGACCTGAAAGAGAAGATAGGTGAGTTGTTCAATATCATGCAAGGGCTCACCGTGGGGCAGAAAGTAATCGCTGAGAGATTGGAGAGGATTGAAAACTGGCTGAGAATGGGGGAAATGCAGGGAAATGCTCCGTCGTCTGGAGTAAAGAAGCCCTCTGGCAATAGTCAGCACAAGAAGGAGGTTGAATCAAGTGATGTGCATGCCAAAAGGGGTAAGGATCGTTACCACCTGTATGCTGCCACAGTAACGATTCCTGCTGGTAATCAATCTGTACGACAACAACAGCAGCCACCTCAACAGAGAACTCAGAGAGCTGGGTGACAAACGAGAAGAAGGATGACTGATCGTCAGTTTGATAAGCCACCCATGGCGTATGTTCTTCTATTTAAGAGGTTGAAGGATCTTGGGTTGGTTCAGCCAAAGACGTTGGCTCCGGTCGGACCAGACCAAAGGCTTGCAGGTTACAATGAGAACATTAAGTGCGAGTTCCATTCTGGTGCACCCGGGCATAGCATTGAGGATTGTAAAGCTTTTAAGCATGTCATTCAAGAT
This sequence comes from Lathyrus oleraceus, assembly GCF_024323335.1. Taxonomy (NCBI): domain Eukaryota; kingdom Viridiplantae; phylum Streptophyta; class Magnoliopsida; order Fabales; family Fabaceae; genus Lathyrus; species Lathyrus oleraceus. Next base: position 244,594,615 of record NC_066583.1, read on the forward strand.
TTGGTGGATTCTAAAGCCATCAATTTTGCACCGACGCCGAGTATTAATGCTAATCCCATGCCCGCGCATGGTCAGATGGGGGTGAATGCAATTTCTGAGGATAGAAGGACAATTGGGTTGATGAAGGGGGATCAGTTAAAAACTCCAATGTCTGTGGTCCAGAGACATCTGATGAAGAGTGGAGCTTTCCCTGGTTATGATAATTATTGTGTGGCTGTCGCCACAAACAGGTGTGTAATGATGAGGGAAACGACTCAGAGAATGATGAAGGTGGAAATGGACGGTGAAATATTCGAAGCACCGAGTCAGGCGTTCGAAACCGTCAAGGGGGAGAATGCCATTTTTGCAAAAGAAGAGGAAAAATCGTCCATTTCTTCGTACAAGCAGGCCGCTGAAGTGGTGAAGAATGGAAAAGCCCAAGGTTGGGGAAGAATGGTAGACATTACGGTGAAAGCAGATAGGTTCGGGGTTGGCTATCAGCCAAGTCAAGACTCGTCTGGGCGAAACAAAGGACGTCGTCAACCGTTCACGTTCATTAGTGCTGGAATGCTGGATCCAGGTCACGCCTGTGCGGTGGGTGAAGAGATTGACAGTGACTGCAAACTTGACTCGTGGATAAAATCGTGCGTACCAGGGAACTGGAAGGCCTCAAAGATCATCATTGTCACTCATCGTGAAGAATAATATTTCTGTTTTTAAATTCTGTTTGCATGAAAGCCATACGTTTTGCCCGAAACGTAATGGTCCATTGTAAGGGTCACCTCATGTGTTTCATTTTGCAACATTTTGAATCATTAATAAATGGATGTTTTCACAATAAAAGCGGTGTTCCCTGTTTTTCATTCATTTTTGCAGTTTAAAAAAATAATAAAATGGCAATGTTTGTTTTCATTTTTCTTCCTTTTGATTTGTCTTGTCCCGACCTCAAAAGCAATGCATGAATCAATATTCATGTAGATGCGACTATTCTCCTGATCTCATTGATAACAATTCGGCTACACCTTTGTATGACTTCGACAATTCGATCTATCATGCCGAAGAAGAAGACGCAGAAGATTGTGATATGCCAGAGGAATTAGCCAGGTTGTTAAAACAAGAGGAGAAGGTCATTTAACCACAGGAGGAGCAAGTTGAGATTGTGAATCTGGGTACCGACGAGGTCAGAAAAGAAGTGAAAGTTGGGGCTGCTTTGGAGGCAAATGTTAAGAGCAGAATGGTAGCCTTGTTGAAAGAATATGTTGATATCTTCACCTGGTCTTATCAGGATATGCCAGGGTTGGATACCGATATCGTTGTGCACCAGTTACCATTGAGAGCAGACTGTCCTCCAGTGAAGCAGAAGTTGCACAGAACTCGACCTGAGATGGCCATGAAAATTAAAGAGGAAGGGCAGAAGCAGTTGGATGTCGGGTTCCTCGCTGTCACTAACTATCCACCTTGGGTCACAAATATTGTGCCGGTGCCGAAGAAGGATGGGAAGGTGAGAATGTGTGTGGACTACCGGGATTTGAACAGAGCTAGCCCGAAGGATGATTTTCCGTTACCTCACATCGATGTGTTGGTAGACAATACAGCTCAATTCTCGGTGTTTTCCTTCATGGATGGCTTTTCTGGCTATAATCAAATCAAAATGTCGCCAGATGATATAGAAAAAACAACGTTCATCACACCATGGGGCACTTTTTGTTATAAAGTGATGCCATTCGGTCTCAAGAACGTCGGTGCTACCTATCAGAGGGCCATGGTGACTTTGTTTCATGATATGATTCATCATGAAATTGAATGCTATGTTGATGACATGATAGCAATGTCCCAAACAGAAGAGGGGAATTCGGTAGACTGGGTCAAGTTGATGTACCGGTTGAAACAATTCAAACGGAGGTTGAATTCAAATAAATGCACTTTCAGAGTGAGGTCCGGTAAGTTGCTGAGGCTTATTGTGAAAGAAAGAGGAATCGAGGTTGATCCTGCAAAAAAAAAAAAAAAGAGAAAAAAGTAATACAAGAAACGCTTGAACCGAGAACAGAAAAGAAGGTTCGTGGTTTCTTAGGTAGATTGAACTACATTTCACGGTTCATATCTCATCTAACAGCCACGTGTGAACCCATATTCAAGCTGTTGAGAAAAGATCAAACGGTCAGGGGGAATAATGATTGCCAAGCGGCATTTGAAAAGATAAAAGAGTATTTGCAGGAGCCTCCGATTCTGATGCCTCCTATGGAGGGACGACCGTTAATTCTGTACTTGACGGTCCTCGAGGGGTCTATGGGGTGTGTACTGGGTCAGCATGACGAGTCTGGTCGAAAAGAGCATGCGATTTACTACCTTAGCAAAAAGTTTACCGACTGTGAAACAAGATATTCACTGCTCGAGAAAACTTGATGTGCTTTGGTATGGGCTGCTCGCCGACTGAGACAGTATATGCTGGTTCATATCACTTTATTGATTTCCAAGATGGATCCGATCAAGTATATCTTTGAGAAGCCAGCATTGACCGGACGGGTTGCGAGGTGGCGAATGATTTTAACCGAATATGATATTCAGTATACCTCTCAGAAGGCGATAAAGGGGAGTGTATTGTCTGATTACCTCGCCCAACAACCCATTGAGGATTATCAACCAATGAAGTTTGAATTCCCTGATGAGGACATCGAGGTTCTCAAATCAAAAGATTATGAGGAACCAATCCTGGAGGAGGGGGCCTGACCCCGAATCCGAACGGATTCTGATGTTTGATGGGGTCGTTAACGTGAATGGAAGCAGGGTTGGTGTTGCTTTGGTTACGCCAAAGGGGAGCCCACGGTCCTTTTGCTGCCCGACTAACAGTTGAATGCACCAACGATGTGGCTGAATACGAAGTTTGCACGGGTATCAAACCTCGGTGCGTCTACTGGGGCAAAGCCTTTCTCGCTGTGTATAGGACGGAAGTCGTGCTACCATTCGAGGTCCAGACTCCGTCGTTGAGAGTCTTGATGGATGTAAGATTGGAAAAGGCTGAGTGGGTAAGGACTCGGTACGAAGAGTTGAGCCTAATTGAGAAAAAGAGGCTGGCAACCATTTGTCGTGAGCAGTTGTACCCAGCGAATGAAGCGTGCCTTTGACCGAAAAGTGCGACCTCGTGTGTATCACGCAGGCGATATGGTGTTGAAAAGGATCCTTCCTCCTCAAAACGATCGAAGGGGCAAGTGGGCACCCAATTATGAAGGTCCATTCGTGGTCAAGAAGGTTTTCTCTGGCGGAGCCTTGTTGTTGACGACCATGGATGGCGAGGATTTTCCATCCTCTGTGAATGCGGACGCAGTTAAAAAAAATACTTTGTATAAGAGACCCGCTGGACGAAAAGAATAAAATAGTCCAGGTAAAAATGGGCATCCCGGCGAACCAAAAAAAAAATAAAAAAAATGATGAAAAAGGTTCGGGCAAAATTAGGGATAAAAAGAAAAAACTGTACACCCGGCAAGTCGAAAACCCCACAAGGGCGACTTGGGCAAAAAAGGGTATCCCGGTGGACTAAAAACCCGAAAGGGCGGTCCAGCCAAAAGAGGGATTGAAACGAACAACTGCGTCCAGCATGATCGTTTGTGTTTTGGATACGACAAGTGGATAATCTCCGGCAAAGATCGATCGGAAGCGTCTTGTTCAGAAGGCAGAAAGCACAGAGAGTCTTGAGGACATATGGGGTGTAACCAAGTTGGAACTTGATGAGATCACGAGTTCACATTGCCATTAGGATAGATTTTTCCTTTTGTGCGCAATTACCTCTTTTCAGGAATTGCTTCTTGTGTATTGCTCGGTTTTGAGCCACACCTTTTTCAATCACTAAAATGCATATTCAGTCAAATAATTTTGTTTTTTGTTTTCATGACCGTTTTGATTGCAAAAACATCCGTTTATTTTGATAAAGAATATTTGCATTTTGAGACATACAGGTCCCTTCCAATGCATGTTTATAAGATTGAAAGCCTGAAACCTTATTCGGAAGGTTGAGTGACCCAGGTGTTGAAATCTTGGCACGCCTGGGGCACGTTTTTATCTAACGATCTCTTTTGAAGGTGCTGTTAGATATTTTCACTCACTTGCAGGTTGCGATGTGAAGCTTTTTGACAAAGGATCCCCGTGGAGTCCAATCAGGGACAAGGGATTGAAGAATGGTGAAAAGACGGCGAGAAACGTGCGACGATCCTGGAGTATTAATCAAGAAGACTCTTCAAAGTCTGAAGAATTGGAAAGTTGATACCAATTTGAGGGGTTCGATCTCCGTAGAGTACGGAGAAGTCAAGAATACAAGGTGATGAATCAGAAAAGTCCAGACGAGCCTGGGAGCTCTCAAAAGTGGAAAGCTGACACTGGATTTAGATGTTGAATACCAGGGTTCGACGAGTCGACGGGTGTTCTGTGCCAGACTTTCCTTATTTCCCCAAGCAGAGTCGGGATTGTTGTCTCCCCAGCAGGTTCGAGATTGATGTTTCCTCAGCAGCCAGGGCCGAAGGTTTCTATCTCCCCAGCGGGTTCGAGATTGGTGTGCCCTCAGCAGCCGGGCCTGAAGGTTGTTGTTTCCCCTAGCAAGGTGGAGATTGTTATTTCCCCAAGCAGAGTCGGGATTGTTGTCTCCCCAGCAGGTTCGAGATTGATGTTTCCTCAGCAGCCAGGGCCGAAGGTTGCTATCTCCCCAGCGGGTTCGAGATCGGTGTGCCCTCAGCAGCCGGGCCTGAAGGTTGTTGTTTCCCCTAGCAGGGTGGAGATTGTTATTTCCCCAGCAAGTCGAGGATTGTTGTTTTCCCTGCAGAGTATGTTGGTGGTTTCTTCCCCAGCGAAGTCCCCAAACAAATCGGGTTCAGCAGAGGTCATCCCTGGTGAGGGTGGTCCTTTCCCCAGCAGCAGTGCTATTCCCCAGCAGGGTGGAGATTGGAGCGTTAGCGAGTTCCTCAGCAGAGTGCCTCGAGCTCCCCAGTAGAGTCCCTGAGAGGGATATTTTTTATGCATTCATCATTTAGAGAAGTATAGCATATTGCATACTTGATTGCGTAGCATTTCCATGGTTATGGAGCATTACGCTGAAAAAAGTCATGCATCATCATTGCAAGCATAAGCTAGTCTCAAGCTATGGTTACCGTTTGAGATTTGGTTTCGCCGGTTGGTGAAGATGCTACTCAAGCCGTGGTTACCATTTGAGAAGTGGTTTCGCTAGTTGGAAGATCAGCATTAGCATTGCGAGCATCATTTAGTCTTGAGCCGTGGTTACCGCTTGAGAATTGGTTTCGCCGGACGGTGAAGATGTTACTCTGAGGAGTTTAGCATCGTGGCGTTGGGTCAATGGTATTCCCCAGTAGTGCGATACTGAAGGAGATTTCTATCGTGCGAGATAGAAGTTGGAAGATGTTACTCTGAGGAGTTTAGCATCATGACGTTGGAGCAACAATGTTCCCCAGTAGTGCGATATTGGAGGAGAATTGTCCGTCGAGCGGAGATGGAAATAAAATCAAAGAACGTTACGCGATCGGCACGAAAATCGAAGAATGGAGAAAAGGAAGTGTTGCGGAATTTTCTGGAGAATGGGGTTCAAATGGAGATTGGAGTTGAAGATTATATCCGTGATGCGGTCCTCAGGATTGTCTTCTGATCATGTGTCACCTTAGACTTTAGCGAGGCCAACAGAAGTCGTTATGGGTATCTTCGGAGGAAGAAATGCACATGATTACCTTCCTTTCGTGAAGGCGTACCCTCTGATATGTCGCCATCAGAGTGGTGTTTTGGTGTTATTTCTGGCATGGCCAGCGGAATTATCACAAGAAAATGGAGAACGGGGTTCAAATGGAGAGAAGGAAGTGCTGGGCATTTTCTGAAGAGCGGGGTTCAAATGGAGAAAGGGAGACACGTGGTGTTTTCTGGAGAACGGGGTTCACAATGACGATCGCGAGTTATCGTCAGGCGACTGGGTTTCAAATGGAGAACGGGGTTCATTGTTTGGAAAACGAGAGTGACAATCGGGGTTCAGATGCGGTGATCGGGGATCATCCGCGCAAATCAAAAAATTCTGGGGTTCAAGAAAAACAAAAAAAAAAATCAATCAAAGAAGTTTGGGGTTCAAGAAAAGGAAAAAGATCAAAGAAGTTTGGGGTTCAAGAAAAGGGAAAAGAGAAAAAGTTTCGGGGTTCAAGAAAAGCAAAAAATATAATAATCCCCAGCGGAGCGCAAATTGTTCGTCTGTTCTTGGTATTCAATCACTCTTCACCCTGATCATCTGAAAGCCGAGGCTATTCATATCGACAGGTTCACAGTGGATTGAATATGGGCAACTGTAACACCTCAAAATTTGCCCTCCTCTTCTTGGGACTAGTTTAGCATATTGAATTTTATTTTGTAGGACATTAGGAATTTGCATATTGCATATCATGTGATAATAAGAAAGTCATCCTCCAAAGTCTTTCTCAGAAGATAGAGAGGTTAAGAGATTCATGCCTGAGGGTCTTATTGAATTGATGATCAATCATCTGACGGTTGCTCTTCAATTAAGGTTTTATTGGTTCCTCAAGGAGGTTGAGTATTATCTTGATTGCAAGGGTACATCATCATCATCATGGTTATTGTCATCTGTAAGGGGTTCATTGTTCATGCTCAGGTTCCTTAGGATTAGGGTTTTGACCTCTGGTCAACCCTAATCAGTTGCATTCTTCCAATCAGTGATTTTCAAGGAGATGAGGTATTCTATGGAGAGTGGGATCACATGATCATCCTATTGAGTTTATATGAGCCAAGGTTCATTTTGAAGCCAATTCCTCAAGTGGTTGAGGCTCAAGCTGATCAGAGCACTTCTAAGTCATCTGTCAACCAGAAAGTCAACAGAAAGTCAACTGAGGGTTGTGAGGTGGAAAAATGAGTTTCAACATCTCATTAATGTTCAAAGGGGGTTCATTGGTCATTACAAATATATGTCTTGAAGAATTTGAGGTCATGGCAAAAGTTTCCCAAAATGGAAAGTGACCTGTAATTTCAAGTTTCCAAAAATGGAAAGATTTTGGTCCAAATTCAACTTGATCTTACATCATCAAATAAGCTTCAAATGAAATTTTGTCCAACATGAAAGTTGTATATCTCTCTCTCCCATTTCCAAAAAGTCCAAGATCATGAATTTATGATGAATGGTTGAGGAGATATGACCAAATGATCATCAAGTATGCTTGGAACTTCAAAATTGCCATAACTTTTGACTCATAACTCCAAATTGAGTGCCTCTTTTTGCACTTTGCTCCTCATGACATATATTTTCCAAATCATTCATGGCATTGCATGAAATTTCATCATGTGATCATGTGCTAATTCAAGTTCATTTTGGAGGGAAATTGAGAAATTCAAATTTGGTGCATCACATGAGTAAAATTCCACTTGCATTATGTTTATGAGATGGTTTTAAGTGAATGTGAACATTTGCATACTACTATTCACGTGGTGCATGGCCATGATACATCATTTTCCATTTTTTGCATTCCATTCCAATTATCACTAATCCTAATTAACTATTACAAATTAGGATTAGCATGGTAATTAACATGGCCTATAAATAGTAAATCATAACAGAATTTTCAGTTTACACATTTTCTAGATCTATAATTTTCTCTTCCCTCCAAATTTTTCTCTCATTGGAATTCAAATTTTCTCCACACAACCACACATTTTCTTGATAGATCCATCATCTGCATGGAATTTGGAGCATGAATCAGTCATTTTTTGTGGAAATCGGTGAAGAATTATGCATACTCCATACATGAACATGAAGATGGAAATGGCAAATTAATCAAGATCTAGTTCGTTTCAAGCTTCAATTTCAACTTCAGACTTCATAACATCAATATAGGAGTAATTATGGAGCTTGCAAGGCCTTGAACACGTTGCTGCCATTGATTGATCTTCAAGAGGTTGGAAATTCAAATCTCATAAATCTTGATTTTATGTACATAGACTTGTAGATCCTTGCATGCTGGTTATTCTGATTTTATGTGGATTTAAAGTTTGTAGATCCATTCTTATTTCCTTCGATTCGTGAAATATAGTGAGAATTAGGCTTAGGTTTTGTGATATTTGTGATCTATTCGTCGAGACGATTCCAATGATGTATGCCATTTAAAATTCTGGAAAAAAAATGCATGAACAGTAGCAACCACCGTCTTCATGAAGAAGACGGTGGAAACCACCACATTGGCACTGTAGCGCAACCGGTTAGACTTCTGCAACTGAGCGCTCATGAAGGTACCAGGACCGAGTTCGATTCCCACCGCGCGCTTCTGCATTTTTTACATTTTAATTCCTTATAGCCAAAACGACGTCGTTTTGGACGCGCTTTGAACCTCCATTCAATCCTCAGCCATGGCATTTCCCAAATTACATTTTCTTTTCATAATATTTTCATGTTTTCACATTTAATTCCATTTTATTTCATGCTAATTCAAAAAATCATAACTAATTGAAAACGAGTCCAAATTGAATGCAATTTTTTCTCACATGCTCCTTGGAGTGTCTATTATTTTATGATGTGAGTTTCTGATTTTTATCATTTTTGGATTTTTAATGGTGTTGAATTGTTTGAACATGTACACAATTATGGACCATGCCTCATTCAAATTGATGTGAAATGCTCAATACTTGTCCAATTGCCATGAAATTTTATATGACGATTCCTAACATGTTGTAGGATGTTTGAGCTTTGGTTTGGAATTTTTAGCATTTTTCATCTCTGTTTTATGAATGTGTTTGTATGGTGTGACAATGTGTGTCACACAATTTGATGTTGATCTTATTCATTTTCATTGCCCTGCCAATTGAACTTCTCTGGTTATGATTTTTGGCATGATGATTATATTTGACATGTTGTGTGCACATAAAAAATTCCAGAATTGTTTGAGTCATTTCTGTTTTGATATGGAATTTTCATTCTTGATGACCAATTGTATGCACCTTTTGCTTGCCTTGCCTTCTCTTGGTTGAATAATGACTTTGCTTGATGATTTTGATTTGGTCCTTTTTAGGACACGTTCTTGATTGAATGTAGTTGCTTCATGTTGAATATTGGTTGCTGTTTTGACTTTTTTCTCTACCTTTGACCCTAGCCTTGGTGCTAGTGGTTTGTACTCACATTTTAGCTTTGAATTTCAGGTTCAAGCATTCATCTCCATGATTGATGTTGCCTCATCATTTGAGCTTGGCTATTTGCTATGTTTGCTAACCTTTGGTTCTTTTGTAGGTCCTTTGGTGAATCACTTGAGTGTTTGCCTCTTATGGCTTGCATGTTGTACATATTGGGATTGTCAGTCTGTTGTTATCTGTTAACTGTTGGTTGTTTGTCTGAATAGAATACTGATGGTTTAGCTTTTCTTACAGGTACTTTAGCCGCTTTAACTCATTATTTGAGTTGCTTTGCTTTGCTTGTGGTTGGCATACCACTTAGGTAATTTCTTTAACTCCATGTAGTTTGGAAGACCTGCTATCTTTGGCAGGCACCTGTCTGAAGCCCTCCTTAAGAGGCCATGTTCTTGATTGTTTAATTTTGTGCTAAAGACCTCAATGAGGCATGGTTACATGTAAATACCTCCTAAGTGAAGAGGCATTGGCAGATAGAAGGGATGTGCAATCCATCCCCTGCTATTCAGTTGAGTCTTTCATCTTGCTCGCACTACGTGCTGATGCATTTTGAATAAACACCCAAGATCCTTGTATATAGAGTCAGTCATGTGGAGTAGAGTTCCCCATTCTGGACTCCCACACCTTCATTGTTTGAAGCTCACCCAGCCCTGGGTTAAGAGATATGAGGTCCAACCCTCATTACCTTTTTATCTGCTCACCCTGACGGTCAATGTCAGTGGTTAAGAGCTTTGTCAGATACCCCTTTCAGTTGGCTTGTTTGTCGAGGTTGATATGACCCCTTGACTAAAGCCCAGGCTTGTATGAGCCGCTTGTTTGCATATAGTGTGTGATACCTGTTCACTTGCGATGTTTACTTGCTATTTATTTGCTGTTTGCTTGACTTGTTGCCTGTGCGAGTTAGGTTCTGTTCAGATACCTCAATCTAGGACTATTGTGGATTGCATGACAACTTTTAGGCTCGAGTCAGTCTCCCTATTAGTTTGTTATTTCCCGGTCTCTGGTTAGGAGAGAGTTTCTTCCCTGTTAAGGGGAACTATGTCGCCCTGATCCTCATACCAGATGAGGTGCGTAGGCAGGAGATCGTGTGAGATCTCTCCGGGCACCCTTTTTGTTTTTCACTCTTTTCTTTTTTTTTGTGTTTGCTTGACAGCTATTAGGCTCGAGTTCCATACTCCTTATTAGCTTGTCAGTCTGTTAACCTTTTTGTGGTGTGCTTGGAGTCTGATGTAAGCCCAGCGATTGGCATTCGGTTTCCTATTTGTTGTGTGCTTGGAGTCTGATGTAAGTCCAGCGATTGGCATTCGGTTTCCTGTGTGCGTCTGTTGTTGTTTATTTGTGGAGTCTGATGTAAGTCCAGCCATTGGCATTCAGTTTCCTGTTTGTGTTTCTTTTGTTCGGAGTCGGACGTAAGACCAGCCATTGGCAGTCTGTTTCCATTTGCGAGTTTCTTTTGACGTCTCAGCGTCTTGGTGTTGTGTTTTGTTTCGGCGTGCGTTAGCCGAACTACGGTAGCTCTGATTCTCATTCCAGATGAGATACGTAGGCATAGGATGCGATATCCTAGCGAGCCCGTTCCCATTTCCCCGAACTACGTCGACTCTGATGTTTGTTTCTGACAAACTACATAGGCCCAGGATCCGACATCCTGCCGAGTCCGCTTCCGTCTTCTTCTATTTGTGTTTTACTCCAGTGTGTGTGCATTCTTTTTGAGCAGTTATTTAGCAACCTTATTCTATTCTTTTGAGCGTGGATCCCGTCGAGTACGACGGACGTGAGGGGTGCTAATACCTTCCCCTTGCGTAACCGACTCCCGTACCTTGTAATCTCTGGTCGTAAGACCATTTCCTTTCCAGGTTTACTTCGAGCGTTTCCTTTCCCTCCTTTGGGATAAATAACGCACGGTGGCGGCTCTGTTTGTTTGTTTTTTCCCGCCGGTTGTTTTTCGCGTTGCGACACTACATGGTTTAGGGTTAATTGCTATGAGCCATAATTGGTTCATGTTATCATGTTGCATAACTTTGCTTAAATGAAATGTTGCTAACTGTTTGAAACTCAATTAATCATGTATTGCTAGCTCTCATGTTTGATAAATGTTAAATGCAATGAGTGAATGCTTGAATGCATCATGTAGTTAGGCTGCTATGACAGGTTGCAGCATGGCATGAAAGCTTGGTTTTTATTTGGTGAATGGCTTCATGTTTGTTGATTAATTTTGGGTGATACATTATGTGTATGCCTTAAGTCATGTGTATGTTGATTGGATTGTTGAATGTTAAGTTCTGGGTTGGCATATGAACATGACTCCAATGTATGGCAAAACATGGCAATTTGAATGGCAAAACAAGGCTTGACACAAAGATGAAGTTTTACTTGTTCATGAATAAAATTGGTCATGGAATCACATGGAAAGATGCAAGAATGAAGATACAGTGGGGTATTAAGGTTAGGTCATTATAATAGTTCAGTTGACTTTGGTCAACTGGTTGACCAAAAAGTCAACAATTGACCAAAAGTCAACTTCTATAAAAATTTGTATTTTTGTAATTTCTTTTGTATGGACAATGTAAATGACAATTGATATGTATGAAGGCAAATGAGAAATGTTCTTATGAAACAATGAAACATGCCTTGAATTTAAGTTATCATTTTCCCTCCAAATTTCCATTTGAAATCACTTTGAAGCAAAGATCTTAAATGCATCCTAAACATACTTGAATGAATGAACAAAAGTGAAATCAATGGATCATGAATGAAGCATGAAAAAAAAACTTGACCAAATGGACCATGAAACTTGAATGCGACATGATATTTAAATCAATGCATGAATCTTGAATGAGCCAATATGGGAACTTGAACAATCAAAGTTATGAAACCTTAATCATTAGATGAAATGAATGATCAATCAAACCCTTCATATAAGCTAGGGTTTTAATTAGGCAGGATCAAGTTGCAAGTCAAACAATCAAGAAACTCAAACCAAGTACAAGGCTCCACAATGAAATCTCCAACAAATTCCCCCATGATTAGGGTTTTAAGATCAGGTTCAAACTCACAAGGAAATCCACATGATCCATGAGTACCAAAGATCACGAATTAGGGTTTTGTGCCTGAGTGAATGCCATGAATGACATCTCCACAAACCAAGGTCCCAAGCAACAAGAATTAGGGTTTCACCCCATTGATTCCGTATGAAGGGCTTTCAACAATCCCTAGGACTTGATCCTCGAGCAAACCCTAGCTTTGGTTAGGTATAAATAACCACAAACTTTAAATCTATGATGTATGTTTGAAAGTGCTAACATGAATGAATGATGTGCATGTACTTCGCATGAATGAGTGTAGATGAGTCTCAAGTAAAAGTTTAGATGAAAAGTGAAAAGGGGAGGGAAAATTTTAGGGTATGACAATTGTCTTTATTTAATCATCTTGAACCTGATTGCGTGAATTACGACAACTTTTCGGGTATTCAAGGTAGGAGATGATTAAATACCAAAATATCCGGAAAATTTCCCGTTGAGAACAGTTGTAATATGGAGAAAGGTAAGTGTACTGGGAATATGAAATGGCAGGTAAACTTTTATAGGTTCATATGTTGGGGGTTGATGTAATATTCCATTGGGGAAACTATGTCGGCTTAGCCGAGTGTTGGAAAATGATTTACATAGATGAGTGTAAGAAGTCAATACAAAAGAGTATTAAAATGGTAAGATTATCATTAATGAATATTGGGAATCATTATGGACGAGTACTGAAAAGGAACTGCCAACACAGACGAGAGTTAAAAATCAATACGGATGTGTATTGCAAAAGGTAAGATCAACATAAACGAGTGTTGGAGATCAATACGGACGAGTATTGAAAAAATTTAGAATCAACACGGATAAGTATTACAAAATCAATATAGACGAGTACTGAAAAAGGAATGTCAATATGGACGGGTGTTGGAAATTAATACGAACGAGTATTGAATAGAGAATATCAACACGGACGAGTGTGGAAAGCAATGCAGACGAGTATTGAAACGAGAATGTCAACACGGACGAGTGTTGGAAAGCAATACGAACGAGTATTGGAAAGAGAATGTCAACACGGACGAGTGCTAGAAAGTAATATGGACGAGTATTTAAAAGAGAATCTCAACACGGACGAGTGTTAAAAAGTAATACGGACAATTATTCAAAAGAGAATATCAATACGGGTGAGTGTTGGAAAGAAATGCAGAAGAGTATTGAAAATAGAATATCAACACGAATGAGTGTTGGAAAGCAATACAAAAGAGTATTGAAAAGAGAATATCAATACGAACGAGTATTGGAAAGTAATACGGATGAGTATTGAAAAGGTATAGTCAACACGGACGAGTGTTGGAAACCAATACGGACGAATATTGAGAAACGAAGATACCAATACTTACGAGTGTTGGCTAGCAAGACAGACGAGTATTGTAAAAAAAGATGTCAACACAGAAGAGTGTTAAGAGTCAATACAGACGAGTATTGACGAAGGAGGTACCAACACGGACGAGCATTGGAAAGCAATATGGACGAGTATTGGAAAAGATGGTGTTAACATGAACGAGCATTGAGAAATCAATACAGACGAGTATTGGTAAAAAAAATATGGTATCAACACAGACGAGCGTTGGGAAAATAGGTAAACATGGACGAGTGTAAAAAAGGCCAACACTAACGAGTGTAAAAACTGTCAACACGGAGGAGTGTAAAAATGGTCAACACGGACAAGTGTTTGGAAAATATGTTAGTAGAGACACCTGTTTTAAAAAATAAGGTCTTTTGTGTGAGGTATCAAGTTTGGCTTATGCTTTGTATGCATGTTTGAATTTTTATGGTGTAATGTTCCATTTTGACGGATATGGTACGCATTTTTAGAGATGAAATGCTATGTAATGATGATTACTATATGCAGAGTGTCAGTTGTTGGGCTGTGTGGGATGCCAAGCAAAATTGGGCTTTAGGAGAGATACCAATAAGGTTGGACTTTAACTTTTCTTGTTTGCAAGGCTTTATGATAGGTTAGATGACTGATATGCATGAGTGAAGCTACATGATTAATGCATTGCAATGTTTTATGTATCAGTTAACCAAACGCTCATGTGGCGGGAGGTGTGAGCTTTAGTGCTAGGATAAGGATCATAAAGACGTGGTTCTCCGACACTTACTTTTGGCTCGATAGTTATTACCACATATCTACACTTGATCTGAAACATGGAGAGAGATTGCACCTTCGTAGCCCACCTCTTCCCTAGTCTGTTGATTATCTGCATGAATTGCCCCAATCACAACTTGTGAAGCAACCTTGATATCGAGAGGTCTCAATCTAACTTGCCCCAGTGTCTTGAAACTCCCCTTGATTAACCAATTCAGAGAGTGTTTGACTTCTCGTGCTCTTGAGGTGTCCTGCCCCATATGAGTCTTGAAGTAATTTTGCCTCTGTCTGGATGATCTCTGAGAGATTTGTCAAGTCTCGGTGTGGTTTTCCCAGATTGACTGAATCTTGAAGAAATTTGAGCTTTGGAATGATCAATCTTCCCATTTTGTAAGCTTTATTGATGTCAAGCGCTTGTTCACAAGTAAAACATGTTCATTTTGAAAATGAGAATGTAATTTCATGCTCATGTTAGTTTTGAAATTGAAGTATGTTCACTAAGATTATGATATATAGTGAATGAGTCACTAGTTAGAATGTCATAGAAGTACCAATAAAAATGATAAGCAAATCTTTAAGATCCAGCTTTGATGCGATTTTACCATAATATGCTTTCAAAATAAACCATACTTCAATTAGGTCTTTTAAGGGTTGTAACATGGCCCAGTTCACGGTTTCAGAAAGAAAGGATATAAAGCTCAAAACCTATTCGAACCCACCCATTCTCCTTGATGTTCTTCAGTCCTACATTCAGTTAGCTAGAAACATATGTTCACCTTTCAAAAAGGATTTTGAATGGTAACAATAATAGTTAAGGATCCAATGAGAGCTTGGAGCGACAATCACTCACCTTTTTCCTTTGTTTGTAGCCACACTGATTTTCTCTTGTTAAGGAATTTTGTTTTTGATCCTCTCTTCTTTTGTTATTTTTCTTTCCCTATTTTTGCATGGACGGATCCTTTGGGTTTACAGTCCACCAAGATGCCCTAACTTTTGCTTAAGTAACTTGTTTTCAAGCTTTTAACTTAGCAAGCTTTTTTTTTGCTTTTAAATTATTTTTTTGCATTTCTCATTTTTCGTGTTGGAACAAATCTTGTGACCTTTTCTTGCTTGATTTCTTACAAGGGTCGTGACTGTCTCACTCCTTTTGTTGGTAAGGGATAACCATTATGAATTTGTGATTCTAGATCTCTTATGAGGGATATGATGTGGTTGATCCTTTGATGGGATACTTCCTTCTTGAAATTTGAACGCAAGGTCAAACTAACTGAAGACTACCATACCCCTGATTAATATTTGAGGGTTTTATGTATAGAAAGAAACTCTTACTCTAAGGCCCAAAGGGATTGACTAGGGATTATCTTTCTTATACCTTCGATGTTTAGGGATTTGAAACAATGCCTTACATCATCAACAAGTTTTTATTCAAAAGAATACAGTCACTGATCTTGTGCATTTTGATTTCATCATTCTCTTTTGATTTTTCTTGATCAAAAGTTTGATACTAATAAATAAAATATGAGTGAACACGAATGGATTTATTCAAAACATGCACGTTTATTTCATTATTATTATCATCGGAAAATAGACAAGTTTTACCAATGAACAACACTTAACAAACAAGAAAATGATTACAAATGAAAAGATTGAACAATATGATGCTTGCTGGAGTGACTAGCCTTGTTATTTATCCATAAATGCGTCCTTTTTGGATCTACCATTTCTTGCAGTTTCACCAATTATGGCATTGCAGATGTGCCTTCCTACGGAGGCATGGGGTTGTACAGTATGTTTAGACTGTTTGGCGTGAATGTGATGGCCTTTAAGTCAATCGGGTCTTGTACCTTATGTTTCAAGGCTCTGCAGTCCTCAAATGTATGTCTGGATACCCCTGAGTGAAACTCGCATCTAGCATTCGCATTATAACCTGAAGGAAGAGGTATTGGAGGAGGTCCTAGTTCCCTGAAATGAACCAACGAGCATTTGAGAAATTAGGAGAGTAGCTAATAGTAGGGCATGGGAAATGGATCAATCCTTCTTTCTGGTTTCCTCTATTTTTGTTGTCTCTGCCCACGGTTTTTGTTGTTCTGGACAGGTGGTTGATTCTGGGAAACTTGGGCATGTGGAGGCTATTGGTATTGAGGTTTGTATTGGGAAGCGGAAATATACAGATAAGGGTAGTATGGCACAAAATCCATAGGAGTTTGAATTTGAGGTTGGACACTTGTTATCACAACATTTTCCTTACCTTCTTTCTTTTTAGCAAAACCACCATGTGGTTTCTTGGCCACTGTTTGCTGACTCTCAATGCTAGCAATCTTCCCCGTTTTTAGCCCGTTTTCAATTTGTTCTCCAATGGTCACAACATCAGTAAAGTTGGCGAACGAACTACTGACCATCTTCTCATAGTACAAATCCTAAAGAGTACCCATGAATATATCAATCAATTTTGCATCTGTCAGTGCAGGTCGAACTCGGGAAGCCATTTCACACCGCCTCTAAGTGTATTCTTTGAATATTTCATTGCTCTTTCGAGCTTATTTTTGCAGATGTAACCTGGTGGGAGCCATGTTTAGGTTGTATTTATATTGCTTTAGAAAGGATTTAGACAAGTCTTTTCAGGATCTGATTTTGCTGCGTTTAAGACCCATATACTAATCCAGGGAGTCCCCATATAGGTTGTCCTGGAAGCAATGGATGAGCAGATCATCGTTATTGATGTAGGAAGCCGTCTTCTTACAGTAAATTGTAACATGGCTTCTTGGACAACTCAAGCCCTTATACTTTGGCAGATTAGGCACCCTGAACTTTTGAGGAAGAACCACATTGGCTACCAAGCATAAATTCTTGGTATCCATGCCATAGGCTGAGAAACCTTCGATTGCTCTGATCCTTTCATCCAATAATTGATAGTCCGCTGGCTTATTCTGACTTGTACCAAGAACACCTTGATTGGAAGGTCGGAGATAAGTCTGATGATTTGGTAACTGAACAACTTGAGAAGTTGTTCGAGCAGGCGCTGACAGAGGAATGAATTGAGGATACATCTGAGGAGGATATACCATTATATGATTAAATGTATGAGAACCAGGATTAACATATTGAGAATATTGAACCCCAAGCTGAACATTAGGAGCAAAGGGTGTCCCAGAATGAACATGCTAGAGTACAACGTTGATAGGTATTTATGGAACCATAACAACAGATTCCCCAGAATAAGCTGTGGGTATCCTAGAGTAAACATTTGGAATAAATTGATAAGGATTTTGTATAATAGGTTGAACAACATGAGGAGGGATCTGAAAGTGAAGACGGGGGCCTTGGTATTTAGGTTCGTTGTCATTATGAATTTCAGCATTAACTAGTCTGATGAGTCAGTCCTAGAGGAATCTCTTAATTGCCAGTGTCAACCACCTGAGGAGAATGATGAGTAGGCATTCCCCAAGGAAAGGCAGCAAAATTCCCATTAGTAGAATGCACATCGAATGATTGATATGGAACGAAAGCACTTACATTAACCATCTGAGGATTATAGTTTGGAGGTATCCCCAAGGGTAGACGGCAACATGCCTACTCAAACCAGTCTGAAAGATTGGCTAACTCATAACAGGTTGAATCACAGTCTCAACTGGGGTTTCAATAGAAAGAGTGGTATCAACAGTAGTAATGGTAGCATTGGTGACAACATCAGCAGTATTATTGGTAGAAGTAGTAGCCTTTTGAGCATGAAGGTACTCTATAATAGAATTCATGCTTCCTTGAAACAAATTCATCTTTCCTTGGAACTGAGCCAAGGTTTCCTTATAGGTAGCATTTAATTGTTCCATATCTGCCATGATTTTTGATTTGTTTGCTTTGGTAAAGTATTGGTGTCGAAGAGTAGTCGTCTTTTTGGCTGAGGAAAGGACAAGGTGAGCTCTTTCTGGTTGATATGCATGAGATGCAAATGAATGAATGCATGTGTTGTGGATGGAATGAAAATAGATACACAACACCCATTGATTCAAAGTTTTGATGATGAAATAACTCAGGTTTAAAGGTCTGACATATATACAATGATGCAATAATAGTATGCAATAATGCATGTTAAAAGCACAACATATTCCGGATAATCTGCGTATATTGCTCGATGTAGGTTCAAAGGTCCAACGTCACACATGAACAAAGGTATGTAGGGTATTGGTTTACTGCAGAAAAACCCATACCCCCTTTACAGGTAGGTTCTAGTCTTCAAAAGGTAGTTCTTGGAAGGTCTCCCGGAGTCAACGATCCAAATGAAAATACCATGTCATTGTGAATTCATATAAGACAAAAGTACTTCCAAGTGAATCTAGTAAGAGTGTAGGTCTCGTTCAAACCCAACGTGTGAAATGGAGGTCGACACGACTATCCATAATTTTATCATATGTGTATACTCAAGCTCGGGTATAGAGCTTCTCTCATGTAGCATCATCCCAACCCAACAGAGAGTATATAACATTAATATCCAGCATATAATGAATATGAATATTTAAAGCAAATAAAGAAATGCAATAAAGGATATAATGATAAAGCAAGTTAATAGATGAAGATAAACACCCAAACAAACAAGGAAACAAACAAAACTAGGCTCGACTCCTACTTGCAAGAGCAAGGACTCCCCAGCAGAGTCGTCAGCTGATGGGGAGGCCCACCAGCAAGATTCCCCAGTAGAGTCTCTAGCTGAAGCTCCATGAAAAATGTCCGAGCGCATCACACGCTTGAAGATACAACAGAGTCGCCATCGAAATTTATTTATTCCTGTAGGAAAGGGAAAACATCGATAAAAACCCAGGGGAAAGAGAAAATAGGTAAGGAAGTCGGTTATGCAAGGGGAAGGTATTAGCATCTCTCATATTTGTTTTACTCAATGGGAACCATTTTGATCTATCTAAACATTACTCGCAAAAAAAAGGAAAAAAGGTTTAATAATTAGAGTGCATGGTGAGGATTGGGGCTCTCATGCCTATGTATCCTTATAATGTAATAAGGAAATATGAGCTTCTTAGTTCATGGAACTAAGACAGAAGAAAAGGGAAGGGTTGATAGAAGTGGTGTTTAAACCAGACAGGCTATAACTGGTGTTTGAATTAGAAAGAAAAGGGAAAAGTGATATAAAGTTGATTGAAGTGGAAAAAGTGGTGTAAAGTGATAAAGAATTGGTAGATGTGGTGTTTGAACCGGATAATGGTGTTTAAACTGAGAAAGGAACTCGAAGTGGTGTTTAAACCAAATAAATGTTGGAGTGTGATGGAAACTTAGTTGATGTGGTGTTTAAATTGGATCATGGTGTTTGAACCAAAAGATGGGATAAAGGTGGTGTTTAAACTAGAGGGTCATAATAATGTGGTGTTTAAACAGGGTAATGGTGTTTGAATCAGAGAGTAAAAAAGGAAAGTGATATAAGGTATAAAGTGATAGATAATTGGTTTGAGTGATGTTTAAACCAGATACTGGTGTTTAAATCGAGTAGGTATTGAAGTTGTGTTTGAAGCAAGGGATAATAGGATTGTGGTGTTTAAACTAAGGGATCATGATAATGGTGTTTAAATCAAAAGGTTGTAGAAATAATGTTTAAACCAAGGAAACGGTGTTTAAACCAAAGGATCGGTGTTTAAACCAGAAAAGTGGTGTTGAAACCAAAAGGTCGGTGTTTAAACCAGAAAAGTGGTGTTTAAACCAAATGTTCGGTGTTTGAACTAGAAAAGTGGTGTTTAAATCAAAGGATCGGTGTTTAAACCAGAAAAGTGGTGTTTAAACTAAAGGGTCGGTGTTTAAACCGGAAAAGTGGTGTTTAAACCAAAGCAATGGTAATGGTGTTTAAACCGAAGGAACGGTGTTTAAACCAAAGGGACAGTGTTTAAACCTAAAAAGTGTTGTTTAAACCAAAGGATCGATGTGTAAATCAGAAAAGTGGTATTTAAACCAAAGCAATGGTAATGGTGTTTAAACCTAGGAATGGTGTTTAAACCAAAATACAGTGTTTAAACCAAAGGGACGGTGTTTAAACCTGAAAAGTGGTGCTTAAATCAGGGTCGACATTTAAACTGGAAAAGCGATAAATTGGTGTTTAAACCGAAGGGAAAGACAAGGATGGTGTTTAAACCAATAAAAGAGACAAGTGTGTTGTTTAAACCGGAAAATGGTGTTTAAACCGAAAAGGAATTAGAAATGATGTTTAAACCAAAGGGAAACAAAAGTAGACTGAATGAACAAGGTTGCTTGTTGTAGTGTTGAATAGTTTATGTGTTTTCCTGAAGAAGTATTGTCAATTACCTGATTCGAATCGCACTAAAGTCAATAAGTATAGGTGATTCTCTGAGCAATTGGGTCATTCATCTCGTACCCAAAGATATTTAGAATGAGGATAGGAATTTCCCTCTCACCCCTTCTCTACTGCTTAAGGCTTGTGTCATGTAATCCTCATCATAACTGACAAGTTGATGAAGAAGATTCCTACTTCTGGCTCCTGATGATGTAGTGTTGCTTGTGAATAAAGAGACTTGACAATTATTTGATTCGAATTGCACTAAAGTCTATTAATAAAGGTGAATACTCTGAGCAACTGGGTCATTCGTCACGTCCCCAACGATATTCAGAATGAGGATAGGAATTCTCCTTCTCACCCCTTCTCTACTGCTTAAGGCTTGTGTAATATAATCCTCATCATAACTGACAAGTGTTGACATTAGGCCTTTGTTGTGCCTTGAACAATGCTCTAGTCTTCAAAGTTTGGGTGTGCCTTATACTGGAAATGGACTTGAATATTAAGCAAAGATGCGATCCTATCAAGTGACCAAAATCACCTGACTGGATGGGGGTTCACATAGAAGTGAAATGATATACTGACTAAAAGTTGATTTTGGTCAATTCATCAAGGCATGTTTTAGGATGTGAGCAACGAATTTTGTGGAGTCTAGAGAAAAACCTAATGGGAAAAGTATCATCATGCATAGGTTCTAAAATTAGCGTATGAATCAACCTCTAAGTTAAAAATTAATTCAAAACCCTAATTAAATTCCAACTAATGGTTCAACATATTATAAAAAAAAAATTAAACACATGGAAAACTAAGAATCAATTTCCTAAAGAAATAATTTGCATGCAAAAAGTCTTAACAATATTAAATCAAATTAAGGAAGAAACAAGTAAAAAAAAGAAGAGAAATTGAAACAAATAGAAAGAAAATGAAAATTATAGGCAGGGTGTGTGCCAAGAAGACTAGGGGTCTGCCAAGAAAAAATGAACCCGGGCCCATTTGCTCATACCTCAGTCAGGGAGGGGGGTGTCGCATTGTAAGGGGGCAGGAAGTGAAAGGAGTGGGCCTTAGGCCCAAGGCAAACCACGTGAAGGGAAAAGAGGAGGGAGTCAAATTGGAATTTTCAAATGCACCATGAGCTGAACAAATCACTTTCCCTCCTCCGTCTCCGTTGCGCTGGAAATGGCCTTTGGCCGCAGCAGCAGAGGTCACATCCCCACTAAAATCTCATCCTCAAAAACGTTTCTTCAACCTCAACCTGAATATCATCTTGATTCTAGTTAATTTCTACACGTGGCTTCGAAATTCAAACACAAAGCCAAGAGCCCTAATACTCTTAACTTAAATTAAACGATGATTGTACACGGATTCAATCTCAAAGTTTAGGGCTAATTCTCTTAAAGATGAATGTTATGTGTTGGTAACAAGATTAAGATGAAAGGAGAAGAAATGGACTACCTCTGAAGCGGAGGTTTGCTCTGGTGAGTTATTGAAACTAAGAAGAGGCTTACAACGCGAGGATACACTTGAATCATGTACGAATTACTCCTATACTCTTCTTCTTCTTCCTTCTGAGCTCGTTGCATGAGTGAGAGCTGAGTTGCAGAGATTGTAGATTTGTGAGTGAAGCTGGAATTGAAATTGTGATGATTCTGATTGGTGAAATTATGATGTTATAGCAAAGAGTTGTGAGATATGTCGAGAGTAATTAGGTTGAGCTCTACTTTATTGAAGCTTCAATGTAAATCTTTAATTGAGTATTTCGAATGACCTTTTTATGAGGGTGAGGAGAAAGGTTCTTAGATTGTGTAAGCCCTAGAGGCCAATACTTTTGGTACTTGTATCGAATTATTTATTAATAATAAAAGGCTTTTTCTTTATTATGTTTGTTTAATAAAGTCCCTAGAATAGCTAGTCCGTTTAATCTATCAAGTGTGACTTGATCATGAGATCACATTAAACATAAGGACATTATTCTTAAAGTATCCGTAGTTGAGCTTTGTTGTGAAGTGGGATAACATTAAAGCATAAAGACTATTATGTATATAGACTGATGATCACATATCATGGATCATGGATAAGGAGTTATCAAGTCTTAAACATAGGTATGAATATTAAGAGTAATATTTATACTGGATTGACCCGCTATGAGAATACTATATAGAATGTTATGCAAAGTGTCATAAGTTATTCTCATGGTGATAATGGTGTATACAACCCTTCGACCTGAAACCACATTGTCCGTAACTGGATAACCATAAAGACAGTTGATGGGTACTCCACGAAGCATGCTGAGGGACATGAGTGACCTAGATGGAATTTGCTCATCCTGCGTAACAGTATAAATGTCTATGGGCCCAATATTGAACTGGACAAGGATGACACGGTCTATGCCTTGTGTTCAATATAGACATAAGGGAAAAAGGGTAATTGTACACATAAGTATTATCACAGAAGGATTTTTCAGATCACATGACATTTTCGTGTCTTGGGTAGCAGTGATGTATTGCTAGATACCGCTCACTGTTTATTATGTTAAATACTTGATTTAATATAATTGTCAATGCCGCGAAAACCTACAGGGTCACACACAAAGGACGGATTGATGAGAGATAGAGTAACTAAGGAACACCGTAAGGTACGGTGCACTTAAGTGAATTATAGAACATCGTAAGGTACGATGTACTTAAGTAGAATATGAAATATGGTAAGGTACCACGCGCTTAAGTGAATTTGGCATATTATAAGATATGGGTCACATAACTTAAGTGGGCTTTTTAGCCTGAAGCCCACACAAGTGGTTCTATAAATAGAACCCTTGTGCATAAGCATAAAGTGTTGCAGTTGCAATTTCATTTTCTCTTTCTCTCTCTCTCACTCAAAGACTTCATTCGTAGCAGCTAGCACTGAGATTGAAGGAATCCGTTCGTGTGGACCGAGTAGAGGCGTTGTCGTCGTTCAACGTTCGTGATCGCTCCGTAGATCTTTATCAAAGGTTTCAATCGTCACAAGAGGTAACTATTCTATCACCGATCATGCCCATTCGTAAGAATCTCTAAAGGAGAAAATTTTAATTTCCGCTGCGTTTTGGATCGCCCTTCTCCTCTAGTGGTATCAGAGCCACTTACGAAACCATGCATCGGATATCTGTTTATTTTTTGTATTAATATGATTAAAATACAGAATGAATCAAAGAATAAACGAGTAATTAAATTTGGCATCATGTGTGTACGATTTGGATGATTGATGTTGACTATGCTTCGGAACCGACATTAGTATGGTGAAGTAGTGATATATCGATCGTCCATAGGTTACGCAATTGAGATCGATCAAATTATATATATGATATAAATAATCCTAATGCAAAATACGATATATATGATATACTCTTTCTGTTTCGTTCATTCAAACATTTAATGGTTGTTTTCCTTTGAGCGATCAATGGTCATTTGCTTCGGAATCTGACATTAGTATGGTGAAGCAATGACCTGTTGATCAATCATACTGAATCAACAATCAAGGTGTGTTTGACGGTCTGAAATTGGTGCATTAGGGTTAGTGATGGCACAAGGGTTATGTTGTCAAAGAGTTGTGAATCGAGGGCTTGTTGGATCACGTCCGTTGACTGTTTCAAAAGCGCTGATTTTGGCCGCGTGACGTTTGTCACGGGCCTGTGACGATCGTAACAAGCTGGACGTGACGGTCGTAACATGCTTTGTGACGGTCGTCACATTCACAGATCCAGAATTCTAGGCATTTCTGTTATTTTGGCCGCATGACGTTCGTCATGGGCCTGTGACGGTCGTAACAAGCTGGACGTGATGGTCGTAACATGCTTGTGACGGTCGTCACATTCACAAAGTCAGAATTCTCGGGGTTTTCATTTTGTGACTGCGCAAGAGTTGTATTGATGCAAAACGACGTCGATTTCAAATGAATTGTTCATTAAAAATTTGGACAGGGGCACTGCCCCTACAACCCCGTAAATTCAACTCTGCGTAGTGTGATCGATCGCCGAAATTTAATTTGGTTTTAATTAATTAAAAGATTTTAAAATTAATAATAATAATGTGTTTATTATTATTGTCTTGTGGTGATCGGTTATGGCCTTAGTTTTCCTTTATTTTGTTTTGGGTTTTTTTTTAATATGACCTGCGTGTCGTGCCTCTCTTTTAATCTCTTAATGTAACGTCTTCTCTCATCTCACTCCCTCGTATGTAAAACGAGTTTCTTTTATGTAATGCAATGTTATGAAGAAAGATAAGAATTCAGTATCGGCGGAGGACAACCTTGAAGATCTTGCTTGGAGAAGCTTAGATCGTTATTAGGTTAGCTTAGGTTCTCTCATTGGCTTGGGAGAACAATTGCGCTAGGGGCCATAACTGTTTCATTATGTATATTGATGCATGTGAATGTATGTTGATGCATCTGAATGTATGTTGATGCATGTGAGAGACGATTTATATGATAAATAAGTCGATGAGATCAGAACAATTGTAATTTCCTTAAATTAAATATTAAGTTTATGCTTTCCAAGTTTTAGCACTCACCAAGACTAGTATCAGATAATGTAGGTTTCGCCTACGTGAGGTGCATGTTCTATATTAGTAAGGTGCGATGGGATAATTGTAGTATCCAATTACTAAAACAATGGGTCAAACTTAACTAAACAAATTATAATAAGATTATATATGTTTAGAAGCAAGAGTTGGAAATGATCCATATGATGGATTGGAATAAGGAGTTATTCACCCAACTGAAATTTTCGAGAGTTGTATTAGATACAATTGGAAGGAGTTCCTACCTAAATAACCTAGTTTTGTGTAATCCGCCTACGCGGACTTAGAACAAAGTGAAATATGGATCTCGACCCACTAGAAAATCTTCCAACGGGATTTTCCGAATCAAATGATGAGGGTCATTTGTTTTGAGTAAAATAGTGGGAGCATATTTAATTAAAGGCCTAATTAAATATGTTATTGATACTTATATTTTTATTAATTCTTATGTAGATTACCATGACAACAAACACCTCTAACAACTTTTTACGATCAATCCTTGACAAGGAAAAATTGTCTGGGACAAATTTTCTGGATTGACACCGAAATTTGAGGATTGTCCTTAAACATGATAGAAAGTTGTATGTCTTGAAGAAACCCATTCCTGAAGAGGTACCTCCTAGTTCTGCACCTAAGGCAGAAAGAGATGCTTATAAGAAGCATGTCGATGATGCCAATGAAACTGCTTGTCTCATGCTGGCTACCATGAACTCAGAGTTGTAAAAGCAACATGAGAACATGGCAGCGTTCGATATGATCGAACACCTGAAGATGCTCTATCAAGAGCAAGCAAGGCATGAAAGGTTTGAAGTTTCAAAAGCCCTTTTTCAAGGAAAGTTAGTTGAGGGAGCCCCTGTAGGTCCCCATGTGCTCAAGATGATTGGGTATGTGGAAAACCTTGAAAGGTTGGGTTTTCCCCTCGGAAAGGAACTTGCGATTGATTTGATCTTGCAATCGTTGCCAGATGGGTTCAGTCAATTTGTCCTAAATTTCAATATGAATGATATGGACAAATCTCTTCCTGAACTGCTAGCCATGTTAAGAACTGCTGAGCAGAATCTGAAGACAAAAGGGAAGTCCATTCTGATGATCGGATATGGAAAGAGACCGAACAAAAGGCCCACCAAGCAGGGTGATAAAGGGAAAGGCAAGGAAGCTGCCAAACCCAGTCCCACTGTTGCTGCTTTGAAGCCTAGTGGAGGCATAGCAAAGGCATGCACCTGCTTCCATTGCGGTAAGACCGGACACTGGAAGAGAAACTGCCCAAAGTACCTGGAAGATACGAAGAATGGAGTAGAGACTTCAACTTCAGGTATTTTTGTTATTGAAATAAATTTATCTACTTCTGCATCATGGGTATTAGATACTGGATGCGGTTCTCACATTTGTACAAATGTGTAGGGGCTAAAAGGAAGTAGAGATTTGGCAAAAGGTGAAGTTGACCTACGAGTTGGAAATGGAGCAAAGGTTGCTGCTTTAGCCGTAGGAACTTATGTATTGACTTTACGTAGTGGTTTAATAATTCAGTTAGAGAACTGTTATTATGTACCTGCAATTAGCAGGAATATTATTTCCATTTCTTGTTTGGACAAGTTTGGTTTTTCATTTATAATAAAGAACAATTGTTGCTCAATTTATTTGAATGATATATTCTATGCTACTGCACAAATGAGCAATGGACTATATGTCCTTGATCTCGAAATGCCTATTTATAACATTAATACTAAAAGGATGAAACCTAACGAGTTAAATCCAACTTACCTTTGGCATTGTCGATTAGGCCACATAAATGAGAAACGCATTTCCAAACTCCATAAAGATGGACTCTTGGACTCTTTTGATTATGAATCATATGAGACATACAGATTTTGTTTAATTGGAAAGATGACAAAGTCTCCATTCACAGGAAAAGGTGAAAGAGTGAATGATCTTTTCGGCCTCATACATACTGATGTATGTGGACCACTGAACATACCAACCAGAGGAGGTTTTCAGTACTTCATCACATTTACTGATGATTTCAGTAGATATGGTTATGTGTATTTAATGAAACACAAATCGGAGTCCTTTGAAAAATTCAAGGAATTCAAGAATGAAGTACAAAACCAACTAGGTAAGAATATTAAAACTCTTCGATCAGATCGAGGTGGTGAGTTTTAAGCCTAGAGTTTGATGGCCATCTGAAAGAGTGTGGGATCCTATCCCAACATACTCCTCCTGGAACATCCAAATGGAATGGTGTATCTGAGAGAAGAAATCGAACCCTGTTAGACATGGTCCGATCCATGATGAGTCACGTCGATCTTCAAAACTCCTTTTGGGGACATGCACTATTGAGAGCAGCTTACACACTTAACTGTGTTCCATCCAAAAAGGTTGAGAAGACACCATATGAGATATGGAGTGGTAAGAAACCACATATGTCTTACATGAAGATTTGGGGTCGAAGTTTATGTGAAACGACAAGTGTCAACTAAGCTTGAGCCCAAATCTGAAAAATGCTTATTTGTGGGGTATCCTAAAGAAACAAGAGGGTATTACTTCTACAATCCTTCTGAGGGCAAAGTGTTTGTCGCTCGAACTGGAGTTTTCCTAGAAAAGGATTTTATTTCCAAAGGAATCAGTGGGAGGAAAGTAGAGCTTGAAGAAATTCAAGAATCACAAAGCATTGATACACCTATAGAGGAATTAGAGCAGGAAATACAAGTAGTTGTGGAAGAGCAACCTGCTCAAGTAGAACAAGACCAGCATAGGTCAGGCAGGATACGTCCCCTACCTGAGAGATATGGATATCTCATAACTGATCAAGGTGATGTATTACTCATGGATCAAGATGAGCCTTTGACCTACCAAGAGGCCATAACTGGTCCCAAGTCTGAGAAGTGGCTAGAAGCCATGAAATCTGAAATGGATTCCATGTACACAAACCAAGTTTGGACCTTGGTAGAGCCTCCTGTAGGAGTTAACCCTATAGGATGTAAGTGGGTCTTCAAAAAGAAGACTGCCATGGATGGTAAGGTACATACCTATAAGGCAAGACTGGTTGCAAAAGGATATAAACAAATTCATGGGGTTGACTATGATGAAACCTTTTCACCAGTTGCAATGCTTAAATCTATTTGGATTTTACTTGCTATCGTTGCATATCCTGATTATGAAATATGGCAGATGGATGTCAAAACTGCTTTCCTTAATGGGAATCTTCTTGAGGATGTGTACATGACACAGTCTGAAGGATTTGACATACCAGAAGAAGCCCAAAAGATATGTAAGTTACAAAGATCAATCTATGGATTGAAGTAAGCTTCCAGAAGATGGAATCTTCATTTTGATGAAAGAGTAAAACAATATGGATTCATAAAGAACAAAGATGAGCCTTGTGTCTACAAGAAGGTTAGTGGGAGCATGATCGTTTTCCTGGTATTATATGTAGATGACATATTACTCATTGGAAACGATGTCTCTACCCCGCAACAAGTAAAGTCTTGGTTGGGGAAATGCTTTTCTATGAAGGACCTAGGTGAAGCAGCCTATATATTAGGAATCAGAATCTATAGAGATAGATCACAAAACCTGCTTGGCCTAAATTAGAGTACATACATAGACAAAGTGCTGAGACGCTTTAATATGCATGATTCCAAGAAAGGATTCATACCTATGCAACATGGCATGTGTCTATCAAAAACACAATCCCCTTCAACTAAGGAAGAAAGGGATCGCATGAATAAGATTCCATATGCATCTGCAATAGGATCTATCATGTATGTCATGTTATGTACTCGACCAGATGTCTCGTATGCTTTAAGTGCAACGAGTAGGTACCAATCTGATCCTGGTGATGCTCATTGGGTAGCTGTCAAGAATATCCTTAAGTATTTAAGAAGGACTAAGGACTCATTCTTGATATATGGAGGTCAGGAAGAGCTGGCTATAATTGGATACACCGATACTAGCTTCCAGACAGATAAGGATGACTTTAGATCGCAATCTGGTT
The DNA here is from genome assembly GCF_024323335.1 of Lathyrus oleraceus. Taxonomy (NCBI): domain Eukaryota; kingdom Viridiplantae; phylum Streptophyta; class Magnoliopsida; order Fabales; family Fabaceae; genus Lathyrus; species Lathyrus oleraceus. The sequence continues at coordinate 244,623,746 of NC_066583.1, forward strand.
ATGTGTTTTGCATAAACGGTGGCGCTGTGAGCTGGAAAAGTTCAAAGCAAGATACAGTTGTTGATTCTACAACCGAGGTCGAGTATATTGTTGCCTCAAGTGCAGCAAAGGAAGCTGTTTGGATCAAAAAGTTCATTAGTGAACTTGGCATAGTTCCTAGCATTATGGATCCCATTGGTCTCTATTGTGATAACAATGGTGCTATCGCACAAGCTAAGGAGCATAGATCTCACCAATGATTCAAACACATACTTAGGCGTTATCACCTCATTCGAGAGATAATAGATAGAGGAGATGTGAAAATATGCAGAGTACCTACACTTTACAATATTGCTGACCCACTGACAAAGCCTCTTGCACAGCAGAAGCATGATGGCCATACTAGCTCTATGGGCATTAGGGGTATGCCTGATTGGCTCTAGTGCTAGTGGGAGATTGTTGGTGTAAGCCCTAGAGGCCAATACTTTTGGTACTTGTATCAAATTATTTATTAATAATAAAAGGTTTTTTCTTTATAATGTTTGTTTAATAAAGTCCCTAGAATAGCTAGTCCGTTTAATGTATCAAGTGTGACTTGATCATGAGATCACATTAAACATAAGGACACTATTCTTAAAGTATCCGTAGTCGAGCTTTGTTGTGAAGTGGGATAACATTAAAGCATAAAGACTATTATGTATATAGACTGATGATCACATCTCATGGATCATGGATAAGGAGTTATCAAGTCTTAAACATAGGTATGAATATTAACAGTAATATTTATACTAGATTGACCCGCTATGAGAATACTATATAGAATGTTATGCAAAGTGTCATAAGTTATTCTCATGGTGATAATGGTGTATACCCCCCTTCGACCTGAAACCACTATGGACCCTAGATGTAGAGTCGAGTGCTTTATTGCTGATCAAACGTTGTCCGTAACTGGATAACCATAAAGACAGTTGATGGGTACTCCACGAAGCATGTTGAGGGACATAAGTGACCTAGATGGAATTTGCCCATCCTGCGTAACAGGATAAATGTCTATGGGCCCAATATTGAACTGGACAAGGATGACACGGTTTATGCCTTGTGTTCAATATAGACATAAGGGCAAAAGGGTAATTGTACACATAAGTATTATCACAGAAGGATTTGTCAGATCACATGACATTTTCGTGTCTTTGGTAGCAGTGATGTGTTGCTAGATACCGCTCACTATTTATTATGTTAAATACGTGATTTAATATAATTGTCAATGCCGCGAAAACCTATAGGGTCACACACAAAGGACAGATTGATAAGAGATATAGTAACTAAGGAACACCGTAAGGTACGGTGCACTTAAGTGAATTATAGAACATCGTAAGGTACGATGTACTTAAGTAGAATACAAAATATGGTAAGGTACCACACGCTTAAGTGAATTTGGCATATTATAAGATATGGGCCACACACACTTAAGTGGGCTTTTTAGCCTGAAGCCCACACAAGTGGTTCTATAAATAGAACCCTTGTGCATAAGCATAAAGTGATGCAGTTACAATTTCGTTTTCTCTTTCTCTCTCTCTCACTCAAAGACTTCATTCATAGCAGCTAGCACTGAGATTAAAGGAATCCGTTCGTGTGGACTGAGTATAGGCATTGTCGTCGTTCAACGTTCGTGATCGCTCCGTAGATCTTCATCAAAGGTTTCAATCGTCACAAGAGGTAACTATCATATCACCGATCATGCCCATTCGTAAGGATCTCTAAAGGAGAAAATTTTAATTTCCGCTGCGTTTTGGATCACCCTTCTCCTTCAATGCTTTGGTTTGAAGTGTTTGCTTGGCCAAAATAGGTGATAGGCTTTGTTGGATGCATGGTGGTGACTTGCAGGAGAATGTAATGGTTGATAGGTTTTGGATTGATTCGCAGTAAACTTGCTAATGCAGGTTGCCAATTCAAGTTGTGTTTTGGTTGTTGCTTATAGGTTACAGGTAAACTTGTTGGACTGTTAATGACCTATTGATGCAGGTTTTACTTGATGATGCAAGGCAAGGTAATGGTTAAAATTGTTTGCATGGTCAGGATGAACAAGGTTGTTGTATTCATGCTGCAGGTCAAGGTATGATTTCCTCTTCCAATTCTTGTTCGAAACTTGTAGTTGCTCATGTTGGGATTGCTGCTACATGGCTTATGATTAATTGCTATGAGCCATAATTGATTCATGTTATCATGTTGCATAACCCTACTGAAATGAAATGGTGCTAACTGTTTAAAACTGAATTGATCATGCATTGCTAGTTCTCATGTTCTACAACTGCTAAATGCATTGAGTGAATGCTTGAATGCATCATGTAGTTAGGTTGCTATGACAGGTTGCAGCATGGCATAAATGCTTGCTTTTGTTTAGTGATTGGTTTTATGTTTTTTTTATCAATGTTGGATGATGCATTATATGTATGCCTTGAATAATGTGTATGTTGATTGGATTGTTAAATGTTAAGTGTAGGGATGGCATGTGAACATGACTTCAATGTATGGCAAGACATGGCAATTTCAATGGTAAAACAAGGCTTGACACCAAGAAGAAGTTTTACTTGTTCATGAAGAAACTTGGTCATGGAATCACATGGAAAGATGTAAGAGTGAAGATACAACAGGGAATTAGGGTTAGGTCAATAGAATAGGTCAGTTGAATTTGGTCAACTGGTTGACCAAAAAGTCAATAGTTAACCAAAAGTCAACTTATGTAAAAAATTGTATTTTTTGTAATTTATTTTGTATGGACAATGTAAATGACAATTGATATGTATGAATGAAAATAAGAAATGTTCTTATGAAACAATGAAACATGCCTTGAATTCAAGTTATCATTTTCCATTTGAAATCACTTTGAACAAAGATCATAAATGTATCTTAAACATACTTGAGTGAATGAATGAAAGTGAAATCAATAGATCATGAATGAAGCATGAAAAAAAACTTAACCAAATGGACCATGAAACTTGAATGCGCCATGATCTAAATCAATGCATGAATCTTGAATGAGCCAATATGGGAACTTGAACAATCAAAGCTATGAAACCATGATCATTAGATGAAATGAATGACCAATCAAACCTCTCATATGAGCTAGGGTTTTAATTAGTCTAGGATCAAGATGCAATTGAAACAATCAAGGAACTCAAACCAAGTACAAGGCTCCACAGTCAAATCTCCAACAAATGCCCCCATGATTAGGGTTTCAAGATCAGGGTCAAACTCACAAGGCAATCCACATAATCCATGAGTACCATAGATCAAGAATTTGGGTTTTGTGCATGAGTGAATACCATGATTGTAATCTCCATAAACCAAGGTCCCAAGAAACAAGAATTAGGGTTTCACCCTATTGATAACATATGATGGGCTTTCCACAATCCCTAGGGCTTGATCCTCAAGCAAACCCTAGATTTGGTTAGATATAAATAACCACAAACTTTAAATCTATGATGTATGTTTGAAAGTGGTAACATGAATGAATGATGCACATGTACTTGGCATGAATGAGTGCAGATGAATGTCAAGTCAAAGGTTAGATGAAAAGTGAAAAGGGGAGGGAAATTTTTAGGGTATGACAGCTCCTACTAGACTGCGGTTGCAAAATCAGACTCACATAACAAACAAAACTTTTAAAGAATATGCTCAGAGATGGCGAAAAAATGGATGCTCGCGTTAAACCTCTGTTGTTCAATACAAAATTGATTGATATTTTCATGGCTATGCTTCAGGGTTTGTACTTCGAGAAAATGGTTTGTAGTATGTCCTTAAATTTCTCTAACGTTGTGACTCGGTGAACGTATTGAAAATGGTTTGAAAATTGGGAAGATTGTTGGCGCTGCTAATCAACAAATGGTGGCCAAGGAACCTCAAGGTAGCTTCACCAAGAAGACGGAAGGAGAGACAAGTGTTATCATGGAAAATGTTCACCCTCCATTGCAAGCTCCTATGTATCACATGCCATACTATCCATATGTTTACACTGCTTAATACCAACAACCACCATTCCATTATCAACCACAACCTCAGTACCAATAGCCTCCACGTGCTTAAGCTTCCCATAATCAACCATTTGCTCAAAACAACAAAAACCAAGGGCAGAGACAACAGAAACAGAGGAAACCGAAAAGAATGATTGATCTAATTCTTATGCCATACTATCAGCTACCCCCCCCCCCCCTCAATTGCTTAACTGCTCGTTGGTTCAATTTAGGGAACTAGGACCTCCTCCAACACCTCTTCCTCCCGATTATGACATGAACACTAGATGTGAGTTTCACTCAAAGGAACCCGAACATACAATTGAGAACTGCAGAGCCTTGAAGCATAAGGTACAAGACCTGATCGACTCAAGGTCTATCATATTCTCACCAAACAGCCTGAACATACTGAACAACCTCATACCTCCGCAGGCAGGTACATCTACAATTCCATAATTGGTGCAACTTGAAGCAATGGTAGATCCAAAAAGGTTGCATATGTTGAAAGACTCTGAAGGGGAACCTCTTTGAGACTATCGCATCAACTTGTACAAGCACAATAACCCAACTTGTGGGATGACACAACGACTAATCACGCCAAGCCGTCTTTAGGTGTTTAATCATTTCCATTTGTAATCTTTGTTTTTTGTTTAGTGATATTCACTTGTAAAAACTCGTTTGTTTTCAAATAATAACAATAATGAAATGAATAAGCATGTTTTGAATCAATCCATTCGTGTTCACTCATATTTTATTTATCAGTATCAAATTTTTTTAAGCAAAATCGAAAAGAGAATGATGAAATCAAAATACACGAAATTGTTGGTTGTATGCTTTTGAATAAAACCTAGCTGACGATGTAAGGCATTGTTTCAAATCCCTAAACGATGGAGGTATAAGGAAGATAATTCCTAGTCAACCCCTTTGAGCCAAATAGTAGAAGTTTCTTTCTGTATGAAAACCCTCGATCTTAACCAGGGGCAGGGTAGTCTTCAGTTAATTTGACCAGGCGTTCAAATTTTAAAAGGAAAAAGGAAGTGTCCCATCTAAGGATCAACCACGTCTTATCCCTCACAAGAGGTCGAAAATCACAAATCCACAATGGTTGTCCCTCACCAACATAAAAGTTTTCTCTATGATGCATTGTTAGAGCATAAAATTATTTGGGTTCAAGGTAAGTGTTCTTAAATAATATATTTATTTTATTTATCTAAACATTTTTTTTATATCACAAATAATTGTATGAAATATTCAACATTTGATATTCTCAAAGATTCAATGAAACAGGGATCCAACATTTGTTCTTCCCCAAGATATCTAACATTTGCTCTTCACTGACAACGACGACGATGAATCAGATTCAAAATTTGTTATATATTTTTACTTTAATCTTTTGTATAAACAATGTAATATTCCGTGTAAACAATGTACTTTGTAAAGATATTAATTTATTAATATTCTGTGTAAATAATGTAATGAGTATTTAAAAAAAAGAATTTATCTTTCTTCTCGGTTTTGGCCATAAATCGAGAGGTATGTGACGCTAGTTTTGAAAATATAAAAAAGTTATTGATGGGGATCAAACCAATGACTATTTTAACTATTCTCTCGATTATTCAAAAACCTAGAGATATAATGGAGAATTTTCATAACGTCATTCGTTATCTCGCTTCTATAACCGAAATTAAATCAACTTCACGTCCGATGTTAGATGTGTTATTTGTAGTAATGATATATATATATATATATATATATATATATATATATATATATATATATATATATATATATATATATATATATATATATATATATATATATATATATATATATATATATATTATAGATTTTTCATTAGATTTGTTTGTGAAGATAGAAGGTTAGGAGTGGGGTCCATGAAAGATTTCTCCTTTTTTTTGTGATATTTTGAGTTGTGCATCTTATTCTCGTCTTTAATCACAATCATTTTATTTTATTTTTTTGTTTTGAAAAGATAGTGACACTTAAGCCAATCATCACATTTTATATTTTTATTTGTATTATATTTTACTATGCATGAATTTTCTTTAAGATGTTTGAGGCGCCGCGCACGGTATTACCATTTAATATTTACCTTTTTTTTTATATAAATAGTGATATTTATCTTAGTATAGCTAAATCAAGGTATTACAAAAATTAATATTACAGACTTCATGCTTTGTAACATATTTTTGTTTATGTTGAACCACAAAGTATGTGGTAAAGAAACTTAATACGGATTCCTTTTCCATTCTAAATGGTAGAAAATTATTTTATAAAAATTTTAAAATGCTCATACGATTTTTTTGAGTTTATATTTAGACGTTTTTATTTACATGAAATTCATGCGTAAATGAGTCATGTTTCTCTTTTTGTCAGACATTAGTTCGGAGATGCATTTTCATATTCACTCTATATGTACTTCATTGATTTCTAACTGAAACACCTTCGTTTTGGCATAACTTGGTATGGAGATGCATCTTCGTAACAAAATATGGATATATACTTCCGTATGCACCTATATGTAGTAAATTTTGACATTTTTTTAGAAATAGACCATGGGTTATAACTATACTATCATAAGAAAAAAAAAATTAAACCATACACTTATCTAACAAGATAAAAATGTCATGTATAAATGAATCAATGTTGTGAATTCATAATAAAGTCGTGATAACAAAGTAACAAATGATAATACTATTCAAAATCCCTAATACAAATATACTACTTTATATGTCGGACCTCTTTGTTCCTTCGTTGTCTCCTATACTGCAATGTTGTTCGTGTCTCCATAAGAATGGAATCTACAATGACCCTCCTAGAAGAACCTTCTAGAAAGTCTCATTTATCAATACCCGCTCACATGAGATCAATAATATGACGACATATAGGCAACACATCAACAACATGATCTGCCCTAACTTGCCCATCCCATAACATCTTCTAATGAGCTGGCTTAGGTGGCTTTCCCTTTGCATTTGGGATCATATAAGGATGTGAAACTTTAAAATACCATTGGACATAGTCGTATGCACAACTTCATTCGATATGAGCTTCAATACCTCGTGCCTCAGTCGGTACCAGATGATTAAGGAAATTATCATACATGGCATCTACATCTCTGCGGGGCATAACGGGAGAAGCATACATGAAGGATTCTTTTGGAACAACATGCATATAATCAAATTAGCACATGACTCACTCAGGAAAATATGGATACATCATATATGACCCACAAACCAATCATCTAGAGTATAAGGTTATGTCATTCAAAGGATGTATCTCAAAGGGAAGGTTGTACGGGCGGAAGCGTATATCTTATGCTTTAGCGCGGTCAAGATACACTTTGAACGAATCGGTCGACTAATTCCCTTAGAGCGGGATGAATGCACAAGCATGTGGAATATCCTCAATGTAGTGATCAACATATGACCAATCATAGATGCGTGGAAAGTGCTGGAGGATCCATGCCTGAAAATGGTGCATATAAATTATTAGTAATTAGACGTAACACATGTGTTATGAAAATGGCACATAACAGTAATGGATGCAAATATATTGTTGTCAATAGCATCCAGCTAGTTGTCATATGTTTGGTCTTCCAAAGACAATCTTCATATAACTTAGAGTACATGTGGACCAAACAAGTGCCCCTCAGTTATACTCATAAATCCACTCCAAGTCAGTGAAGTATCTAAGGTAAATCATATACATGTAATAGGCACTCTTGTCCATTAATACTAATGTGCCAACCAAGTACGATAGGTATGTCCTCAATGCATATGATATATGATGCATAACCTAATCATCGTCACCATCGACTTGCTCTATCACAGTCAACCGGTGTGCATACAGCCTCTCTAGGAATCCAAATCTAGCATGACACCCTCGGGTGTCTTCTATCTCCTTTAAGACATCCTTTAGGTCAGCTACCAAATAGTCCAACCTAATTTCCAATGCATAAGTTTTGATAATCCTAGAGTGGTCTAATAATCTTTCCCTAATATGAAGATGCAACAAAAATGACACATCATCTGGTGTGATAGACATCTCACCACGTGGAAAATCGAAATATGACTTCTTAGAATGTCATCTCTCAACGAACGCTGACAACATACCATGGTTAATAGTAGTATAATCGGTCATGCATAAATCTCGTATGTCAAATAGTTGCATCGCATCGTGAAGCCACTACTCAGCAGATTGTTGTTGCCTTGTAATCTTCTGACCATGGTTGATGCATTTTAAAACACCAGTACTATATAAAATAAATTATTGTGAGAAATGTAGAATATTAAAACATATTTGTTTCAAAGAATAAATACAGATAAATTTTAACTATTCGTCCCACACATGTCTGCAGCATGGTTCCTATATAGAGGCAACAATAATAAGTTATACATGCCTCTTCCAAACTCCTCAAGAGTAGCTACATCGACAACAAATGCATCATCTTGGACTATAGGGGCTTCTAGGGCATCAGGAGATGACATTATCCTTCTCTGGGAAGACAAAGTCAGAGATGCCTGGACCCTAGAAGTTGATGTCTCTGCATTAAACAAACTAGAACTGACATGTGGTTGCGAGGGTCAGACTCTTTCCCTGCAAACCAATGCATGTTGCGACACTCTGCCGAGCCTTATTCGATCTTAGTTATCATTCATATTGTCTATAATTACACCACACAAGCAATGCAAAGTAGAAAACAATCAAACTCATATGAAACACATTGAAAATCAAGTCAAACAATGCAGATATACAACATACGGAAATGCACTTCTGTATTTCTGGAAAATCAAATTTTGAACAAATACGAAAGTCCATTTTCGTATTAGTCTTCAACTCAGAAAAAACGCAAATGGCAGAAATGCATGGAAACCAAACATGTTCAAACACATTGTTCATCTAAACTACCTATCAATCACATTCCTCAGTTAAATTACCTGTCTAAATTACCTATTACACAATCTCATGCTTAATTTCTACAAATGCATGTATAAAGAAATCAAATGTCAAAATCTTGAACTCAAACACTTACCAAATGTGAGTTTGATTTTGAGTACTTTGATTGATTGGATGTTGAGAGTAGAAATTTAAAAGTGAGTTGAGAGAGTTTGAGAGTTTAAGAGAATATGCTGGAAATGGGGAAGGGGGATCTAGAACGTTTTTGATTAAAAATTCGTCCAAATGTACATTTCTGTAAGTTATCTGAAGATGTATTTCGGTATTAATTTTTGACATAAAATTATAGTATGGCTTATTTACCAATGGATGTGTGAACGGGGGTGCATCCGAAAGTCTGTTTCCGTATTACGGAATAATTTTGATTTTTCACTAGATTGTAGGAGCAATCCTTAGGGTGGAAAAAATAACCCTCCTTAAATATATATATCTACATTTTTGAAAATTTGAGTCGAGTCTAAATCCGAGTTTAAGATAGTCCATCCCGATTTCAAATCATCTCTTAGAGTAAAATTAAGTAAGTTAAATATAATGGATCAAGTCGAACCGACCGGCCTAAAGCGGCCATACCTTGTGTGGGACTATACACTCCAATGTAGACACATATTTAATTATCATAACTAGTCGATCTGAGACATAGAAGCAAGAGACTTGATTCTCATTAAGAGTACATGAAAACATAAATAATAATGATAAATAAATTAATCTTTAAGGATTCAGAGCACACAAGACCTTATATGATCTAGCAACCTTGGTACCAAGGGGAGAGATATTTTTTATCCTTGCGACTACTATGATTGATTCTGCAGTTACCAATTAGTGTACTCTGCATGTACAAAACCATTTTGTTACACCATGTTGGTTAATTAACTGTGTCTTAGTTGACTAATCAATATTCCAAAGATATCAAAATTTATAATTTCTGTTTTTTAGTTGAAGTACATATCACAATCACTACACTAGGTTACCCTTAAAATTAAAAACAATTAAAAATATACCCATCATTATTAAGTAACTCCTCATAGTAAAAAATATTGGAAACATTCTAATTAAACACAAAATTGAATGGCCAGTGGTAACAAATTACCACAAAATATAAAGTAAAAAAATAGATTGACCATTGATAACACCAAATGGCTATATAACTTTGCTTAATTTCAAGAGTTAATCAAAAAAACTCAAATATCAACCTTGTAACTATTAAGACAAAGATTAAACTTTAATCTAATCATGGCTTACAATTTGAAACAGAAACTATTCTCAATTACTCTTCTCTTCTGCATAATCTTTTCACCAACAGAAACAGCATCAACATTCAGCCATTACAATTGCACAAACATTCAAACATTTAATCCCAAAAGCACTTACAAAACCAACTTAAACACACTCTTATCAACACTTTCATCCAAAGCTTCTGATACACTCAACCATGGCTACTATAACACTAGTATAATTAGTACTACTGATGAAACAGAAGACACTGTCTATGGTTTATTTATGTGCATTGGATACACAAATCATTGTGGTGAATGTGTAAGAAACTCTACCAAAACTCTTACCTCAATGTGTGATTCTAAAGAAGCTATTATTTGGTCTGACGAATGCTTGGTTCGTTATTCCAATCGATCTTTCTTCGACGCTGTGGAAGAGTCTCCATCATGGTGTGTAAAGGACATAATTGATTATCAAGGTCCGTTGGATGGATTCAACAGAATGCTAAGTTCCTTGATGGTGGATCTTGTGACACAAGCAAATGAAGATTCGAAGGGAAAATTTAACAAAATTGTTCTCAAGAGAGCGATTTTCTACGAGGATAGATTCTTGTATGGACTTGCTCAGTGTGTACCGAATCTCTCGAATGATGATTGCATGAAGTGTTTGAAGGATGCTGTTGAATATCTTCAAACTTCATGTGCTAGAGGAAAGATTAGAGGAAGTGTTTTATATCCAAGTTGTATTGTTAGATATGATCCTTACCCATTTTTTGCATTAGCTAGAGGTTTGAAGTTTTCAATATTATGCCCTACATATAAGATACGGCCTCTAGTTACTATTATAAGCAAATATTCCTTTTACAAGAATAACTGATGTATCTGGTCTATATATAAATATAGATCAAAGTTGCTTATAAGAGTGACCAGAGTAGTAGTAGTTTTTTTTTATTTCAAGTAAATTGAGGTTAAACTAATCTATCTTGCAGGACAAGGAAAGCAAAATAGAGGACACTCAAATTTCATAATTGTTCATGTTCTTGCTCCTATCACGATCTTCTCTGTCACGGTTTTCTTTTTCACGTATTATGTGTTATGTCGAAGAGCGAGGAAGAATCTCACGTATCACAGAGAAAATTGTAATGTGGAACTAAAAACAATTTCCATTTGAGTTTTTTTTAATGTTTATAAAGTTCAATATAGTATATATAGTATACTTATTATCTTTACTCAAATTATTTTTCTGATTTTGTACTTTTTTGGTTTAGTTGGAGAAGACATTTCATCAGAAGTACACTCTCTGCAATTTAATTTCGATATGATTCGGCTAGCGACAAACAAGTTCTCTGATGATAACAAGATAGGAGAAGGTGGTTTTGGAGATGTTTATAAGGTTATATATGAGTCTATTTTATAGTTTTAAACTATAGTGAAGAAATTTTGATATAATCTTCAATGTAATATTTTGTAATGGTATTTGCGATGTAGGGAATGTTTCCGAACGGATTTGAAATAGCAGTGAAGAGGCTCATAAGAAATTCAAGTCAAGGAGCTGTGGAATTCAAGAACGAAGTGTTGTTAATAGCAAAACTTCAGCACAGAAATCTTGTGAGACTTTTAGGATTTTGCATTCAAAGAAACGAGAAGATACTCATTTATGAGTATATGCACAACAAAAGCCTTGATTACTATCTATTCAGTATGGTATTTCTAACCTTATTTACTTTTTGTATTGTTTTCCTTTAATTTAACAAAGTTGTGACAATTTGAATATTATAGGTCCGGAAAACCATAGAAAGTTAACTTGGCATGCACGTTACAAGATTATAAGAGGGATTGCACGAGGCATTCTTTATCTACATGAGGATTCTCATTTGAAAATCATTCATTGTGATCTTAAACCGAGCAATATTCTGTTGGATGACAAAATGAATGCGAAGATATCGGATTTTGGCTTGGCGAGGATTGTTGCGATAGATCAAATGCAAGGAAACACTAGTATAATTGCGGGGACATAGTAAGTATTGATATTAATACTACTTTTTCCTAAAACTAAATTGAATTTTTGTTTTTTGATTACACATTTCTTCCAATGATGATGAGCTTTTTCGCTATTTATTGTTGATTTTTAGCGGCTATATGTCTCCCGAATATGCAATGCTTGGGCAGTTCTCTGAGAAATCTGATGTATTCAGTTTTGGAGTCATAATTCTTGAGATTGTTAGTGGAAAAAGAAATGTTGATTATAATGGAGTAAATTCCATCGATGACCTCGTGAGCCACGTGAGTATTTTATTAGATTTCAATTCGAGTTACTTTTATCACATTTAGTCTGTTAGTCCATAGCAGACTAACTAGGCGAATGTGACAAAGTTGGTTGTTTATTCGGTTACGCAAAAGAACTCAAGTAACTAAACATATATATTTGGCGATTTTGTTGCAGGCTTGGAAGAAATGGTGGGAAAATAGGCAATTGGAACTATTGGATTCTGCATTGGCATACTCATTTTCAGAAACAGAAGTAAATAGGTGCGTTCAAATAGGTCTATTATGCGTGCAAGAAAATCCAGATCAGAGGCCAACAATGGCAACAATTGCTTTGTATTTCAACTGTGATTCAATAGATCTTCCACTACCTCAACAGCCAGCATTTTACATGCGCGGAAAAATCGAATCAAAGGTGGCTAGTAAAATATCGATGACGGGTCGACCTAGGAGTTATTCAGTGACAAGGTTTTAAGTTCTTGTCACATTTGTGATCTACCTTGCAATCTTTTATAGTGAGGGAAATGGCAAAAGAAAATGTAGTTGATGTTATTTCAATTGCAGTTCAATGCATAGACTTTGAAAACTTTGATGTTATGTTATATAATCGTTTTTAGTAGTAACTATTGTCACCATGAACATCATATGTATGTGTGTTTCTTATGTATAAGTTTTCATTAGATTTGTTATTTCATATTCTTATGACTTGGTACATTATGGTTTTAGACATTATGTCTAACTCATTGGCTGACATATGTACTTGATCATTTCACAACCTGACATCACTTTTGCATTCAACAAACACAGTCAATTTACCAAGGACACTTCAAATCCAAGACATTCTCCATCCCCTTCGATACTTGAATGGCACTCCAGATTGTGCCATTCCTGCTCCCTAAAAATGTTATTCAGACATCTCAGCCTATGATGATGGTGATTTAGGGTGTTGTCAAAATCAACTTCAAGTTTTTTTATATTTTCAGACACGTCACTAATTACTTGGAGATCTAAGAAACATAATACAGTAGGTTGATTTGTTGAATTGTAATTTCTTGTATCGAAGCAAGTAGTGTTCGATAGAAATAAGGATGTGTCAAAACATATAGTGTGCGTCGAATTGTATTAGATGTGGAAGTGTCGAAGCAGGTTGCTTGACACAGGATTTCGACTTAGACCAAAATAAGTATTTTGGGTCTTTGTAATTATGGGTTTTAGTTTAGGGAATAAGCTAGCTCAATTATAAATAGATGGAGTAATCTCTATTTTCACAACAATCTTGTAATCACTTGCAGTTGCTAAATTAACGAGATTTTCCATAGGTTGTGGGCAGAGAGAGACTCTGCAGAAATCATCTTCTTCCCCAATTTCTGTCAAACCCTAATCTTCTTACTTATTCAATTTTCTTTTCTTATTTTCATCATCATTGTGCAGCGATACAATCTTGCAACCAAGGTTAGTTGATTCACTCGAGTGAAGAGTGAAGAACAAGTGGAAGTTTGATCGGTTGATTGAATCTTGTTCATCAAGATTGACTCGGAATTACTCAAAGTTTTGGGTTTAATTCCAGCATCTGGTATCTAGAGCACTGGCTGAGCGATTCGTGGGAAGCAACACACGATGGTGATGAATCATCCGAACAGACATTTTCCGACGAGTCTCCTAATTCTGAAGAATCGGAATTACGAGAATTGGTGCAAGCAGATAAAGATTGTCTTTTGCTATCAAGATCTTTGAGATCTTATGAATGAGGGAGTGACACCGCTTGCAGCAAATGCGACAGATGAAGAAAAGGTTGCGCACAAAGAATTGAAGAAGAAAGATTATAAAGCTCTCTTTATAATTCATCAATGTGTCGATTCTGACAATTTCGAAAAGGTTTGTGACGCTGAATCGGTGAAAGAATCATGAGAAACTTTTGAAAAATCGTTTGGAGGCGGAGAGAAGTTAAAAGAGGTGAGGTTACAAACTCACAAAAGAACGTATGAATTGCTTCAGATGGAAGACAATGAAAGCATAACTGATTTCTTCACTAGGGTTATAAAACTGGTGAATCAAATCAAGATATATGGATAAGTGTTGACATCAAGATCAGTTGTTTCAAAGATCTTGAGGTCATTGGCTTCGAAGTTCGACCATGTGGTAGTAGCCATAGAAGAGTCGAAAGATTTGTCAGCATTGACAAAGAAAGAGCTTCAAGGGACACTTGAATCTCATGAACAAAGAATGGTTGAAAGAGTTGTAGTCAACTCTCAGAGTGATGTGGCTTTGCAGGCGCAATCAGCAAGAGAAAAGAAAGGCAAATGGGAGTGGGTTGACAACAAGGGTAGAGGAGGCTACAACAATTCGACTAGTCGAAATCAGTAAGAATGAGGTTGGTCGAACCAGAGAATACCCTCATACCAAAGCAATCAAAGAGGTGGTGGTGCAGGTAGAGAAAGAGATGGTGGTCAAAAACCTGACAAAAGTCACATTCAGTGTTTCAATTGTCAGAAGCATGGTCACTACTCAAGTGGTTGTCCTGAAAAACAAAAGAATCAGGAAACTGATGCAAAATTTGCAAAGCATGAAGAAGAAGAGATGTTGTTGATGGTCACAACAAGAGATGAAGAAAAATTCCATGACTAATGGTATTTGGACTCAGGATGCTCATCACACATGACTGGTAGGAAAGATTGGTTTGTCAACATGAAACCCTCAATGAAGAACATGGTAAAAAATTTAAATCACAATACTCTAGCAGCTTAAGGTATTGGTGATGTTTTGATTATGAGGAAAGATGGCAAAAGGTCAGTAATTTCCAATGTACTATACATACCAGGCATGAAAAGTAATTTGCTTAGCATAGGGAAATTAGTGTAAAATAACTACAAAGTGTCGATCGAAGACAAGATGATGAGAGTTCTCGACTCATGTGGAAGGTTAATCTTGAAGGAACCTATGTCTTAGAATATAACCTTCAGGATTGAACTTAATATGATGGAGCACAAGTGTCTTACAACTGCAGCTAGCAGGGATGAATGGATATGGAACTATAGACTTGGTCATCTCAATTTCAAAGACATCAGAGATCTGAAGTGAAAGAATAAGGTTTCAGGGTTACCAGAAATCGACATTCTAAATGAAGTGTGTGAAGAATATGTGCAGATGAAGCAGCACAAGAACAACTTCAGCAAGGATGCAGGAAGCAAGTCAAAGAAAATCCTTGAAGTCATATACTCTGATGTGTATGGTCTTATCCATGTCGATTCGATTGGAGGTAACATATACTTTGTCACATTCATAGATGATTTCAGTTGAAAATTATGGACTTATATGATCAAGAAGAAAATTGAAGTGGTCGAGGTATTTTCCAAGTTTAAATCTATGGTCGAAAGACAGAATTGTCGAAAGCTCAAGATTCTGAGGATTGATGATGGTGGAGAATATGTGTCGAAATACTTCGACGAATTATGTGAGAAGAAGGGATTGTGCATGAGGTGGTGTCACCCTACATTCCACAGAAGAATGGAACTGTAGAAAGGAAGAATAGAACCATCATCAATATGGTGAGAAGTATATTGAAAGGCAAGCATATATCCAAAGAATTATGGGGAGAAGTAGTGTTGACAGCTACATATATTTTGAACAGATGTTCGACGAATAAGCTAGAAGGAGTTACACTAGAAGAATGTTGGTCTGGTATCAAGCCTAGCTTGAGTCATCTGAAAGTATTTGGATCTATAGCACATAGACATGTTCCATGCCAGTTGAGAAGAAAACTTGATGACAAGTCGAGTCAGATTATCCTAATAGGATATCATTCGACTTGAGGTTACAAGTTATTCGACCCAGTGAACAAGCAAGTGGTGATCAGCAAGGACATGATCATAAAAGAGCTTAAGGAATGGGATTGGACTGAAAATGTCAAGAAAGATTCTGTGAGAATTTTATATGAAGAACCAGCAACTGAAGTCGAAAGAGAAGTTCGACAAGAAGAAGACAGAGGTCAAGCAAGCACAAGAAAACCTCAAAGAATAAGACATGTGTCTGTAAGGTTGCAAGAATGTGTGATTACATCAGATGATGTGGTCGATGATGAAGGTGATCTGGTACACTATGCTTTTTATGCAGATGTCGAACCAGTCAATGCAGCTGAGGCATTGAAGGATTCGAAGTGGGTGAAACCAATAAATGAGGAACTGAAGTCCATCGAATACAATAACATCTAGTCACTTGTCGAATTGCCTCAAGGCAAGAAGGAAATCGATTTGAAGTGGGTATACAAGGTAAAGTTGAATCTCAAAGGAGAAGTAACTCGCCACAAGGTAAGGCTTGTGGAAAAAGGATTTCTTCAGAAGGAAGGAATCGACTTCGATGAAGTTTTTGCACCTGTTTCTAGGATCGAAACAATCAGGTTAGTTGTTGGTCTAGCAAACATGAACAATTTGCACACGTGTCATATGAATGTGAAATGTGCATTCCTGAATGGCCCCTTAGATGAAGAAGTTTATCTTGCACAACTAGTTAGTTTTATGAAACATGACAAAGAAATCAAGGTATACAGACTGCATAAAGCCATGTATGGACTTAAGCAAGTTCCAAGAGCTTGGAATAAGAAGATAGATAGATTTCTAAGGGAGAAGGAATTCGTGAAGTGCACAACTGAGCATGGAGTATATGTAAGAAGAAGCAATAGTGAATTGCTTATACTATGTCTTTATGTCGATGACTTGTTGATAACATGAGGTTGCAAGAAGGAGATCGAATACTTCAAACATGACCTAAGTGAGGAGTTTGAATTGTATGACTTTGGAAATCTCTCATATTTTTTTGGCATCGAATTGTACAAGAGTAATAGAGACTTGATGATGCACCAAAGAAGATATGCAGGTGAAATACTCAAGAGATTTAAGATGCAAGATTACAATCCAACTTTGACTCCATCTGAGCCCATATTGTAATTGTCAAAAGAAATAAATGAAGATGATATCGATCCAACACAATACAGAAGACTCATTGGGTCGCTGCGATACCTTTGTCACACAAGGTCTGATCTAGCATACATTTTGGGTATGGTGAGCAGATTCTATGAAGAAGAGTTCTTCTCGTCCTTGGTTATAGTTTTGATGAAGACAAACACATCAACAAAAATAAGAAGTCAAATCTTGCAGACTAGAGCAATCAAGTCCAAATTATCAAAAAGCTTTGGAAAATTAATGGAAGAATCAAGATGGTTGAATATGCATTACAATTCAAGTATATATATATATATATATATATATATATATATATATATATATATATATATATATATATATATATATATATATATATATATATATATACATATATCTTAATTGCTCAAAAAAATTATGCATATTCATCTTAAACCTTTCATGCATCTCTTAAAATGATTTTGAAACTAACCATTTTGTTTTTGGTAAATTGTAGCATTTGAACCGACGTAACAGTACTTTAAAACCGCCGCCATTTGCATCATTATGTAAAAATACCTTAATTTTTGAAAATGTGTCAGGTGTAACCGGTTATACGTAACTCTCCTTGTTGGTGCTTATTTGTGGATTCCTCCTCATTGGATTCCTCCTCATTAAAAGAACTTTTCAAACTTTTTAACAAGACCATCATCGTCATTAGTGGATTCCTCCTCTTGATTTCTATCATGATATTTGACTCTTGTCTTTAATACGCGTCTTTTGAATATTTTACTTGTATTTCATGTTGCTCTAATATTTCAAGTTCCATTTCATGCTCTTAAAGTTTTTCGAATAAGGAAGCGGACGTCATGGTAGAAAGACTCTTCTTTTCTGATATTTTCGTCACGTTTGGTTGCCATTCCCTGGTTAAAGACCTAAGTACTTTAAGATTTAATTCATCGTTAGTAAAATTCTTACCGAGAGCAATTAGGTGATTGGTTCAGTGAACAAATCTCTTTTGTAGATCAAGGATTGATTATATGGGCTACATTCTGAATAACTCGTACTTTTGACTCAACGTATTCAATGTTGATCTCTTTACTTAAGCGGTTCCTTCATGAGTTTCCACCAATGCATCCTATATTTGTTTTGTTGTTGTACATTGAGAGACACGAAAGAATTCATCCATGCTAAGTTCACTTTTAAGTATGTTGATTGATTTCTTGTTGTAGAGTACCTTCTTCTTATCATCTTTATTCCATGAACTTTTAATATTTGTTGTCTCAACACCATCGACAATACTAGTAGGAAGAAACTGACCATTTTGTATAGCATCCCATATATCTTATCATTGTGCTTCTATATGAGCCTTCATGCGAATTTTCCAAAAATTAAAGTATCACCACAAAACAATAGAGGTTTGTTATTGTTGTCACCATCTTTGAACACGGGGTTCGCGAAAGCCATCCTAGATCACAAGAGCAGGTTACTTGAACCTGCTCTGATACCAGTTGTTCATCTATTGAGTCTAAAATTGTTAAACTAAACTAAGTAATTATGAAATATGAAATATGAAAATGAATTCAAAAATGTAGCATCAAAGAAAAAACATGTTCCAAATCATCATAAAAGGTTTTATAATAAGAATCATATTTTTAGACCTACTTGTTTCGATTGTAAAAGTAAAAGTTCATACTACTAATGCTTGCTACATAAGAAATTATGGTATTCCTTGCAGTGAGTATGTGTGGGTGAGGAAGACATATAACCCAAAAGGACCCGAAGAAAATTGGGTACCTAGATGTAACAAATTATTTTGTAGGTACTTAAAGGTCATATGCAAGCATTTTCAAGTCAAGATTGATCCTTCAAGACACAAGATCATATGATATGGTAGTTTCTAAAAGTTTCATCGATTGAAAAGATGTTTTGAAGAAGCATCAACATTGATATCAACTTTGACATCAAATCCTTGAAGTATATAAGTGCCTAATTTTGTTCTATTAATTTTCAATTATAAATATACTTTTCCTATGTTATCACCTTATTTTGTACTTTATTCTACTTTGTCTTATTTTTAATGATGCCAAAAGTGGGAGAAATAATAGGTATTGTATATGTTCTTGTTCATAATTCTTTCAGAGGAGAATTCCTTGAATTGCAAAAGCAATGGGGAGATATACAAGATAGTGGGAGATTCTAGTTGTTACTCTATATTCCAAAAAGTCACATATTTAAGCAACTCTTTGATGAACAAGTTAAATTTCAAAGGATGGTTTGCCATCATCAAAAAGGGGGAGAATGTGAAGAAGAGTCCTTCTTGTCCTTGGTTATAGTTTTGATAAAGACAAACACATCAACAAAAAAAAGAAGTCAAAGCTTAAAGACTAGAGCAATCAAGTTCAAATTATCAAAAAGCTTTGGAAAATTAATGGAAGAATCAAAATGGTTTAATATGCATTACAAATCAAGTATATATATCTTAGTTGCTCAAAAAAATCATGCATATTCATCTTAAATCTTTCATGCATCTTTTAAAATGATTTTGAAATTAATCATTCTGTTTTGGGTAAATTGTGGCATTTTAAACCGACATAATAGTACTTTAAAACCGAAACAATTTTCACCATTAACTCAAAATGTATTAATACCTTAATTTTTGAAAATGTGTCAGGCGTAACCGGTTATACCATTTCTGGTAACCGGTTATACATTCGAAAATTTCAATTTTTGAGTACCGCTTCAGGTGTAACCGATTACACCATTTCTGGTAACCAGTTACCACTAAAGCAATGGCAGTGGTTCACTCATTTTCTGATCCAAACGAATTTTTGAATGGTATTATCAACCATGGCATCTTTTCATGTATACACACACTTTCGGAGATATGTTAAGGTACTATATATACCATGCATTTTAGAATTTGAAGCTCATCTCTCTTTCCTAGCAATTTAAACTCATTACTCTCTCATTTTCAAAACAAATGTCTTGTGACTTAACTTTTTGTTTGAAACTTTATGCATACATTTTCATTCATCTATGAAAGTTTCAACATTATAGGCATTGAACACTTGTGTTACATATTGTGAATTTCCTACTTGATAGAGAAGATTAATTCTAGGAATTGATATACATTGTTATACAACTTCAAACACTTGTAAAAATTCAGATTATTGTGATTTCCTTATTGTCCATGATTGTTGGAAACAAGAGAGTGAATAAGGGAGGATTGTTCTCTTGTTACACTTTGTAAATATCATAAGGGGATTGTCCTTATTGATTGTGTTGTTTATGTTAGAAGATTGTAGGATAGGTCTTGGTGGAATACTTGTACAAAGATCTGACATAATGGAAAATCTCTCACAGGGAGTAAGGGGATTGGAGTACTCTCGGATTATGAGGGGAACCAGGATATATCATTGTGTCCTTTACTTTCTGCATTTATTTTTCAGCATATTTACTTTCATATCATTTCTGAAAAATAACAAAACTAGTGCTAATGCTTCAAATTGAGAAAAGTCCAATAAATCTAACTCACCCCCTCTTAGAGATCGCACATAAACTTACAGATTCGTGTAGAAGTCAAAGGTATCACACCTAGCAGCGGCGAAGAGGATACTAAGGTATCTGAAAGGAACTCTCGACTATGGCATTTTTTCTACTGCAACTGATGAAGGAAAAGAATGCGAGTTAGTGGGATACACTGACTCAAGTTGGTGTAGTGATTATGAGGATAGAAAATCCACAGCTGGCTATGTGTTTATGCTAGGTGGTGTACTAGTTGCTTAGAGTTCAATAAAGGAACCAATAAAATAATTGTCGTTGTGTGAAGCATAGTACATAGTTGTGTCTCTCTGTGCATATCAAGCAACATGGATGGTGAATCTGGTCGAAGAAATTACAAGGAAGAATCATGGAGCAATTACCATGAAGATCGACGACATATCCACTATCAATCTGGAAAAGAATCTGATAGCACATGGACGAAGAAAGCACATCGAAATGAGGTTCCACTATCTTTGAGAGCAGGTAGCAGAAGCGAAACTGAACTTGGAACACTGTAGAACTGAGAATCAGATTGCAAATATCATGATGAAAGGAGTACAAGTTGAAGTATTCAAGAAGTTAAGATCTATGATGAATGTAGATAGCTTAGACATAATGAATTAGGTGGTGTGTTGAATTGTAATTCCTTGTGTCAAAGTAGGTAGTGCTCGACAGAAACAAGGATGTGTCAAAACATGTAGTGTGTGTCGAGTTATATTAGATGTTGAAGTGTCGAAGCAGGTTGCTTGACATAGGATTTCGACTTAGACCAAAATAGGTATTTTGGGCCTTTGTAATTTTGGGGATTTAGATTAGTGAGAAAGATAGTTCAATTATAAATAAAGGGAGTAACCCTTATTTTCACAACAATCTTGTAATCACTTATAGTTGCAAAATTAACGAGATTTTCCACGGGCTATGGGCAGAGAGAGACTCTGCAGAAATCATCTTCTTCCCCAATTTCCGTCAAACCCTAATCTTATTTCTCATTCAATTTTATTTTCTTGTTTTCATCATCATTATGCAGTGATACAATCTTGCAACCAAGGTTGGTTGGTTCACTTGAGTGGAGAGTGAAGAACAAGTGGGAATTTGATCGGTTGATTGAATCTTGTTCATCAAGATTGACTCGGAATCACTCAAAGTTTTGGGTTTAACTCAAACATGATTATCTATGGAAAAATAATATGGATATTTCAATACAAGAATTTAAGTTATTCGTGACGGTTATAGCAGTCACAAATTTAGAGTTTGTGGCAGCCTCCACTCACAAGTTAGTGGCGGCTAAAATGGTTTCAAAGAGCCTAATTTCATTGACTGTGATTTTTTGTGCATGTAATTCATAAATAGGAGGATTTTACTTGTATTTCAAGTTAGTTACTTGCAACACACGTCAATTAAAAACAGTTAGTTTCCTATGCAATTGGTTTGGAGTAGTGGCCATTTATATGGTGCTCATGTAATTCAGTTGATGATTGACTCAATAAAACATACTCCTTACAATTCATTTTCCAAGAACATTGTTTTTTCTTATCTTTATTTATTCATCCAAAACCTTGGATAGCAAGATATTCCAACAAACGGGTATCATAGAGCAGTGGTTTGATTAAGCTTTCATCAATGGCAAATCTACCAGTGTTTAAAGAAGAACATTATGATAGATAGTGCATGTAAATGAGAGTCATATTCAGGTTTCAAGATGTTCCAAAAATCATGAATGATGGCTTGCTTACATTGGAAGTCAATGCAATTGATGCGCAGAAGGTTGCTCATCGTGAGTCAAGCCAGAAGGATGGGAAATATTTGTTCTAGATCCATCAGTGTGTGGGTTTGAAACATCTTTGAGAAGATTTTCGAAGAATAAAGAGTTAAAGGTGCATGGGATACACTCAAAAATATATATAGTAATGATGAAAAATTAAATAAAATGAAGCAACATTCATTGAGGAAGCAAATATGAAAATTCGCAGATGAGTAATGGTGAAGAAGTTGTTGATTTCTTCTCAAGATTGGTGTTGTTGACCAACTAAATGAAATCATGTGGTGAGAAGATTACTAAATTGAAGAAGGTTGAGAAAGTAATGAGATTTAACTGCCAAATATGATCACATATTCATAGTCGTTGAAGAATTAAAGAACCTTTCTAAGATGAAGCTTAAAGAATTACAAGCCTCACTGAAAGCTCATGAAATAAGATTAAAGTTGATAAATTTCGAGAAAGTAAGATAACGAGTTATGCAAGTAAAGTTATTCAAGAAGATGCAATAAAGATCAGCAAATAAAAACAAAAGTTGAAAAAGAAGATGTGGAATGATGAAGATGCTGGAAAGAGAAAAAAAAGATGAAAGGGAATCAAGCAAGACTAGTGCCTCTAACGATAAGAAATTCAAGAAGAATGTTGGTATGAAGGATGTGTAATGTCATTGTTGTTAGAAATTTTGCCATTATGCAAGAAATTTCTACTTTAACAAATAATCCAAAACAAGTGACAAGAGGAAATGTAACTTGCGCATGCAAGCAACGATGATTCTTATGAAGGTATGCTCATTTCTAATACACATTTATCACAATATAAGACCAATGTGTAGTATCTTGACAGAGGTTGCATCAACGACATGACTGGAAATAAAGACTAGTTTATCATACTTGACCAATAATTGGAAAGAGTCATTAAATTTATTGATAATAGAAAATTCACATACAAGAGCATAAGGAACATTATTATGAAGAGAAAATATGAACAAGAAGCAATAGTCAATCATGTGTTATATGTTCCTTAAGTGAAAATGAATTTTTTAATAAAAACTGCACTTAAAGACAAAGAAGGCGGAATGCACAATTTCTTAAGACAAAAATCATCATAATCTGAAGGGTTTTTACCCAGCAGTTACAACCCACGTGTCAAAAGATGTTTTATATTCATGAAACATAAGTGGATATATGCCAAAGGCAGTTGAAAAGTTTTGTCCACTTGTGTGCATATCAGAGGCAATCAATTTTATTCTGAGTTTCAGAAGCTGAGATGCTTCAGAGGCTACTATTCACTAGAAGCTACTTCATAGCTTCTGATCACCATAGCTTCTGATCATCATTAGACTCTGATTCTCCAATCAGATATAATCACATAATTTTTTTAAAGACTTTTAAAGTGCTTGATTCTGAGATAGAATCAGATTCTTTGTAACTTAGATAGAAGTAGTATTATCATAATGAAGTGTATGTATAATTTCATAAATGTGTAGCTCTACTGATTGATATTAAAATATCAGGATTAGAAATTGTTAAATAAAAATAAACGAATCTTCATACCTTTCTTTGTGTAGCTTCTAATCTGCCAATGAGATTGTTCTTTGAGAAACCACTTTGTTCCAAAAATGCTCTTATGATAACCATCATGATCCTTTCTAGATAAAATTTTAACTTGATGAGTTTCAGAGATTGGTTCAGCATCTGAAGCACCACCTCCTGATTAATCAGCTTCAGTCTTCCCAGTACCAATAATCTTTCTTATTGGTTTCTTCCAGACTCCACACTTTCTTCCTCCTTCTGAGTTAGGATTTGGAACATAGGCTTTTCTATTGTTGTATGTTGTAAGCAGCCAGTAACCTGGAACTGAAGTTGTTACCTTGTTCTTCCCTTTTTGCATATTTACAGCAAAGAGAATCTCATTTTTGGGTACCCATACTTTTATGGGTCCTTTAGTGTTAGTTCTTACAGGCTTTCTCTAATTTTAAACTTTTGCCTTATAGCAGGGTCTAGACTCGTTCCATACTTTTTATTTATAAAAGTTTTGTCTTAGATAAGTCTTGACTTTGGCTTCTGAACCTTTTAGAACCTTTGATCCAAAAATCTTGAGTTCTGGTTTCTTCAGAACCTCTGACTTGAGAGTCTTATGTTCTAGTTCTTGTAGAGCTTTTGACCTTTGAATCTGAGGTTCTGATTTCTTTGGAACCTTTGACTTGAGAGTCTTGGGTTCTGGTTTCTTCAGAACTTGTGACTCAGCCCTCTCATGTTCTTACTGGTTCAGAGCTTTACCATTGTCAGCAGCAGGCATAAAATAAGTGTTCAACCTTTTTTTAGCAGTGCTTGAAGAAGAGGGGTCTATGGGTTTCTGCAAAATTAGATCCTTTAGAGTGAAACTTTTTTTATTGTACCTCATACCTTCTCATTTGCTCTTACTTATCCATGGACCATGGAAGCAAGCTTAGTTCTTTCAAAACTAGTTATAATAAACTCTTGAAGAGCCATCTCATGCTCACTCAGGGGTTTATCAGATACTTTACTTACTTGAGCAATATGATCTCTTTGAATAGATTTAGTTTTCTTTTGAGATGCCTTTAGTTCATCTTTCAAAATATCATATTACTTTTTCAATATTTTCATGTGTATGGATTTCTCCTGGCATCTATCCATAAGATCTTAACAAAAGGTAATTAAATCAGATATATAGATTTTAGAGAATACCTCATCTGCATCCTCTGAATCTGAGTCCAAATCAGCTTCTGATTTTGTGTTTGAGAATGTTGAAGCCATCAAAGCTAGATTAGCTTCTTCTTCATTCTTGTCAGTTTCTTCATCATCATCAAGTTCATATCATGTTGCCATGACACTTTTCTTGAACTTGCTTCTGAAGTTGTTCTTTTGGAAGCTCTGTACAATCAGCTATAAAATGATCAGGCTTCTGATAGTTGAAGCACCCTTTTTGATCAGCTTTGTTAACTCTAGAACTTATTTCTCTAAAGCCATATCTTCTGCCAGATAATATCATATTCTTGTTAGCCGGATTTTAAAACCTCTTTATGATAAAGTCCATTTCCTCATCATCAGTGTCCCCATAGAAATCTTCTTCATCAGGGGCTTCTTCTAGTTTCCAGACTTTTGAGGATCTGACAGCTTTATCACCAGATTTCTCTACCACTGACTTCAAATCAAGTGATTTATATTTCTTTACATGCTCATCTCCATCTCATGAATATAGATATTGCTAATAATACTCTCAAGACTTAATATGTTTAAGTCTTTAGCCTCTTGGATTGTTGCTACCTTGGGTATGTATCTGACAGGAAGACTCATAAGAATATTCTTGACATGACCATAGGTAGTGTAGCTCTTGTTTAGAACCTGAAGTCTGGACACAAGAATTTGAAACCTTGAGAACATGGTTTCAATGTTCTCATCTTCTTTCATTCTGAACAGCTCATATTATTGAACTAAGAGATTAGCTTTGGCTTCCTTGACTTGTTAGTTTCCTTCATAGGTACCACATAAAGATTCAAAGATAGTTTTGGCATTGGACTTGTCAATGATCTTTATGTACTTAGAGTGAGTCAAGGCATTTACAAGAATGCCTCTCAATTTGTGATGTTTTCTATAGATCTTCTTTAAAGCAGTTGTGAGGGTTTTTCTATCAGCTACCATTCCTACTTGTAGCGGTAAATTCATGACCATCAAGCTATGGATAAGCTTAACGTCAATAAAACCAGAGTCGCCACCGCGCTTATATTGTTTCCAAAGGAAAAGGGAAAAGTACGAACAAAACCCAAAGATAAGAAGTTTTCAAATCAAAACTAATAAAATGCCAGAGATTACAGGTAAGGGGTTGGTTACATAGAGGGAAGGTGTTAGCACCCAAAGTGTCCTAGGTACTCCTAGGTGTAATACCCCAAAATTTACCCTTCATTTTTCCTGGAAGCATAGGATTATGTTTTACACTTCATTAGCATCATATTAGGTCATACTCATTGCATACTGCATTAGTCACATGGAGATCAGGTTTTGATCGATCACTCCTTAACAGAAGGAGCCCACATAAAGCAAGATTGAGAATTGGATTTCATTTTCTAAGTATACAAGTCTCAAGGGTCTCAGGGGGGTCCAAGTATCTTATTATGGTCCCCAGTTCATCAGTGAAGGATTCAAAGCTATCAGAGTGTTCATCTGGATTTAATCAGAAATTAGGGTTTCATGGCTACCTGCAACAGGCAATGTTTGGTTGGAAGTAGAGGAGCTCATCCATGTCATGATTAGAGAGGCATCTTGGCCTAGGAAGATTCACAATTATCTCAGAAAGATCCATTGGCAATCAGTTCCTAATCATTTTGCCCTAAAACTAGGGTTTAGTATAAAATCAGTTTATTTCTGATTCTTTGGGTGAAACTCTTTTCCATGGCCCTCCATATGTCCACAAGGGTCTACGTACAAAAAATCAGCTCTTTATTTGAGCTAGAAGTGCTTCAATTGATCAACGGAATCGGGAATCAGACAGTTTGGGAAAAGTCAACTGTGGGGCCAGAAAAGTCAACTCCTGACATTTTGAGAGTGGAATCTTAAAATCCATGCCTAGGGGATCCTACATGTGAAATTTGATCAAGGTTGGATCATGGATTCATCATTTAATCAGGAATTGGAAAAGTTACTTAATTTGGAAATTCTTGACTTTCCATTTAGGGCAAGTTTTCATGATCGTTGCACTCACTTTAAGCCCATTTTGCATCAAGATAAAAGCTCCATTTGAAAATTTCTCCAACATGAAAGTTGTTCCTCTTGTTCCAAGCTTTCTATATATATAAGGTTTTCTCCATTTGGATTAGAATTGAGAAAGTTATGCTTAGTCAAAGTGAGACATTTATGTAGGACACTTAGAAAAATTTCTAAGTCCAAAATCTTCAAAATTTGTCAAGACTTCTTGGCCAGTTTTCTTGCACTTTAAGGAATTATTTGAAAATACTTTCTTCACAACAATTGTACCTTGCCATGTCCTCTTTCACATCCTTTTGGAATCATCTCATTTGGATCCATGGTTTGAGAGATACATTCATTTAAAGTGGGCACCATGACTTGATTTTTAGGCAGATTTTGGGTCTGGCTGGCCCAATCAGATTTTCTAAGCATTCTGCACAAACCAATCACATTTTTTACCTCTTTTGGCCATGCATTGGACATCCATTCACTTAATTTTGGCCCAAAGTAACAACATTTTACACCTCACTTCATACTTTTATTCTTATGGATAAATCACTTATTAAAAAGTCCATGAGAACACCTAATCCACCTTATTTAAGAAGCTGAAACCCTAACCCTAAAGGAGCATTGGAATTTCGTGGCAAGGAGGCAAAGCTTCATCACATATCAGATTTCATTTCACTTCTATTTTCCATTAGGTAATCATCTCTTCCATGGCCATGTTTTGATATATATACGCTTGCTTACCATGTTCATCACCATTAATCCTTCCATTTTCGTATTTCTTTTTCTAATTTAAAATATTTTCTTCGTCCATAAAATTACTCAAAAATATTTTTCACTTTTGTTAACGTTTTATTTAACTTTATATAATTTTTATTTTCGTATTTTTTTAATATTAATATTTTATTTTAATTATTTATTCTAACTGATCTATTTTAACACACTTTTTTTATTGATTTTATTTTTATGACTTAAAATTATTGTTAGCATTTGATTTTTGGGATGAAGGTTCATCACTGTCTCATGTTCAACCTGACCTTTTCTTGGAATTTTATTTCACATTTTCAATTTATTTTGGATTTATTTTTGACCTAGTTTGGTTGGTGGACTTTTAATTTGACTTCTATATTACTTTAATTAATTCATGTGCCAATTTTCATTATTTTTAAAATCTTTTTGGGGGATGATGATGTCCTAACCCCACCTTATTTAGTTTAACTTTTCATAATTTTCTTGATTAATTTACTATTTATTCTTGATTTATTTCTAACCTAGTCTTATTAATTGACTTTTGGTTTGACCTATGTTTTATTTTAATTAATTTATGTACCAATTTTCGTTATTTTTAAAATCTTTTTAGGGGATGATGATGTCCTGACCCCACCTTATTTAGTTTAATTTTCATAATTTTCTTGATTAATTTGCTATTTATTTGTTATTTTTTAAGTTGACTTGAATTTTCAGTTGACTTCTTTATGATCGATGTTTGACTTAGGGATTGCTTATGGCAATTGAAGAGACCTTTTGATCCTCCCTTGTTTATCTCATATGCCATGTATTAGAGGCCTTTTACCTTGATTTTATTTGGTCCTTACCTCATTTCCTGATTAAATTATTCAGTGGACGCTTCGTGTGTATATTTTCATCTGTTTGATTCATATGTTATCTTTTATACTTGTTTCTCTCATTCATGCTTTCTATTGCTTGATTATTTAACATGTTCATACTCCCATGCATTGTTTAAATGATCCATTATTTGATTCTTTGGTTTGATTATATATTGTTTATTTATCCGATCTGATTGATAACTGTTGCCTACTTGTATGATGTATGAGGCATATGTTCTTATTGTTTGTTTGCCATGAACAATCCCCATTCATAACAAATGTACCCCTCTCCCATAAAGTGTATAATATTTATTTCTTTATTTATTTAGTCACCTGTTAATACAAGAATTAAAACGAACATTCGATAACCATTTCAAAATAAGATCAAAAGCTCGATCCAACATCGAGTAATCATTTTCAAAATTTAACAGAACCAGCATGCATTCATTCATCCTCTTGTAAGTCGATTGCCTCAAGCATCGCCATCTACCTGTAAGTCGATTGCCTCCGGCATCGCCATCTACCCTTATCTGTAACTCCTCTCCATGCTCGATCCGTCAACTCTTGTTCCGTTTAGGTAGCACCCATTAGGTAGAACCCTTTGTATGATAACATAGGTAGAATTTCCTTATTCTTTGCATGCTAACATTAGGTAGATATTCCCATTTGTAAATCCCAACACATAGGTCCACATTGCATGACAACTCTAGGGCAGAGCTTCCCCATTTTTTAGACCTTATGTGCGTCTCCGATCCTGTGGCATGTCAGTCCGTTCTATTGCAAAGAGATAACTGCCTAAGACTCGATTCAGCGAGTTGCGACACCTACTGCTAGGACGTTGAACACACTGCCCACCCTCCTTTGACACAGCTGGTGTCCTCTTTTGTAAGTCCATGTTCAGATGGCAATCCTTAACCCCTAGTTAGCTGAACTACGTTTTGCTCTGATTCTCATTCCAGATGAGATACGTAGGCATAAGACGCAACGTCTTACCGAGCACACTTCTCTTTAACCCATAGGTAGCCGAGCTACGAAGATTCTGATTCTCATACTCAGATGAGATACGTAGGCAGTGGATGCGACATCCTTGCGAGTCATTTTCTTTTAACCTTCCTTTTAGTAAATAGTACTTTAGATATACCTACACCCTTTAGAGTAGAACAACACTTATGAAAAGGGATCCCTAGGAGTACCTAGGATGTTTTGGGTGCTTAAAACCTTCCCATTGCATAACCAACCCCCTTACCCAGATCTCTGACATTTTTACTAGTTTTTGATTCGATAAAACTTTTAGGTTTTTGTTCGCTTTCTAACCATTCCTTTGGATAAATAGAAGTGTGGTGGCGACTCGACTTGTATGGTTTACCTTGGATTTAGTCAATATCTCTAATGGTAACGAATACCCCGCTACACTAGGGAGCCCTTTTATGTGTGCATGTGTTTTGTATAAAAGATGTTTGAGAAAAATAGAGTGTGGGGATGAGAAAAGAATTCATTGATTATAATTTTGTGTTTGACAAGACCTTCGGCTTTGTGCTTACGTACCAACATAAAAATGAGGGATCAAAACCTCATAGTTTGTGGTAAAGATTTCAAAGTTTGTGAATTGATTTTAACAAAAGTTTAAATGAAAAGGGCACAAAGGGCCAAAAGTTTAAATGAAGTTGTTAGTTATTTTTGTCTTTTTTAAATTTAAGCCAATATGATTAAGTTTATTTACAAATTTGATTAAGAAAAATATTTTGAAAATTCATTGGCATAAGGCCAAAGTTTCTAATTTAAATAATGTCTAAGTTTAAAATCACAAGCAAAGAAAGTTTTTGAAAAAAGTGGAGAGATTTTCAAATTTAAGAAGTGGGAGGAGATGAAAAGGTTATCCTAAGCACAAATTTAAAATTTAAGAGTTGAAAAGATCTAACCAATAGGATGCAATCCAGCTGACAAGAATGTCATATAGAAAACCCATCTTCCATTTGGACTTTGAATCAAGCAATAACCAATAAGCAATTAGCAAATACCCAGGCATCATGAAGATTAAGGCATAAAATAAAGATAGCCACATCCAAGCAATCAAATCCCATAGCTAGCAGTCTTCTTTGTCTTCCCATGTATCAGATGAATTATCTCTTGATCAACTTAGAACAAAGCATCAGACCTAAGACCAAAATAATCAGTTAAGCACAAAGGAAGAGTAATGGATGAATCCAAACAAATCCCAAGGTTTGCATCAGATGAAGGCATATTTCACAATATATTATTCTCAGAATGTTGACATTGGTTAAGTCCTTTTGCATAGAGAATGTTGCCTAATACTAAGTCCAAAAGTTCAGATCAAGATCAATAGTCCACCAGATGTTTTTAAGGGTTTTTGTTGTTATTAAGTATTTTAAGGTCCTAAGACCATAAACAAAATCAAAACACACAAACAATATATACAATCACAAGATATGGCTCAAATGAGCAAAGTGAAAATGACATAAACATAAGCAAATTATATGAAATGTAAATGGAAATGAATGATAAATGACTGAAATTTAAATTGTATAAAGTAAATGACTTGAAAGTAAAGCAATATTAACAAGAGTTAGTCAAATGTTAGTCAAAGGTTAGTCAAGTGTAATGATGATTTTTAATTGTTTAAGTCATTCTTTGGAGAACACCCAACCCTTCATTCACAAGTATAGATCCTTGAACCAAGACATCTTCGAATGACTCCAACTTGGATAATTCACAAGTATTCCACTAGCTCTCATGAAGGGAAAAAAGGTCAAGTCTCCAAACAATGCCATGAAGAAGGGGAGGCTTACAATCCCATTTACTAGAATTTTATGCCTTGAGGATCAAATTTAGCTCTATGTTAAGCAATCGTAATTGGACTTACGTAGAAGTCACAACTATCTAAGGTCGGGCAATAAAAATTTAGGTTTTAATGCATGTTAAAGATTTGGTATGAAGAACCAAACTCCTAAAACATACCACACACTAAAAGAAAAGATCAAAAGGGAGGGACATATCTCAGTCATACTTGTATTGGTTCATCTGACACAAGGTCATTGCTGAACCAATTAGCCTTAAGACATTAGAGATTTCATTGATCAAATGAGGTAATGGGAAAGAATACGGATGAAGATGAAGAGGGAAAGGAAGATAGAAACACAAATTGATCATAGGAGGTATTTCATCACATTAAAATCATTCATTCATTTTGGGAGATGAAATGTACATTTCATCAATCCCCTAAATTTAATGGTTTTAATCCAACAAAAGTCAAATCAAACTTGACCAAGGTCCAAACAAAGAGTCAAACATCACAAGACCATAAAAATGGCTTAACATAATTTTTACAGATTTAATCAATTAAAATCAATTTAAAATGAATTAAAATACATTTTAATTTGGTCAAAACCTAAAATCTCTTCAAAACACCAAATAAATGGCCAAGAGATTTATCCTAGGCCAAACA
The DNA here is from genome assembly GCF_024323335.1 of Lathyrus oleraceus. Lineage (NCBI taxonomy): Eukaryota > Viridiplantae > Streptophyta > Magnoliopsida > Fabales > Fabaceae > Lathyrus > Lathyrus oleraceus. The sequence goes on from NC_066583.1 coordinate 244,656,185, forward strand.
AGGTTAAAGGACCTTAGACAAAAAAATTCATGATTTTTGAAAAGTCAAAAGTATTTTTAAACAATTAAAAATATGCACAAAAACATTTAATTCATGAAAAATATCAAAATTAATCCAAAAAATAATTTCAATTCAGAATATGAAAGAGAAAAATATTTAAATATTTTTGGTGAAAGTTCCATATTTTTTGGATTAAAAATGAAATTATTATGAATTAAACAAAATAAAAGGATTAAACATAAAATCAGAAATTAAAATAAAAATAGAAAAACAAGGGCCATCAGTTCTCCCACATTAATTGAGGTGGCAGATCTGATGGCCACACGCGTGTGTTCCATGGTGGATCTTGATCAACTCAATGTACGCGTGGTAATCAGATGCAACGGTCTAGATTAGAACATTCCAACATGATCAGATGGTCAGGAAGCGTGACAACACATCACCGGAGCTAGGGCTCCGGTCATCTTCTCCGGTGACCTCCACCGGACTGGTCCAACTTCATCTCAATGGAAAATCTAAAACAAGGATAATATTTCAAAGAGAAAATGCTCAAGACCACGAATTTGGCCTCAATTTTCTCTAATTCCAAGTATATAAAAATATACATGGATTTGAATTTTGAGGATCATAAACTGAGTTGCTTCGATTTAACCTCAAAGCAACTCAATCTTGTTGCCTACATTGGTAGGACTTCAGCCAACCAAAAATCACAAATAATAGTGAAGAACTGAGAGAGAATCGAAGAGATGAAAATTCTGTAAAATCACCTTCGAGTGAGCTTTAAACTTGCTTGATCTTGCTTCCAATCGGCATTGACTTGACTTCAGAAGCTTGTAGGAGTTGAATTGGATCAAGGAAAAGCTTGGACTCTTGGAGTTTCAATCTCAAAACAGAAGGAGATTTGAAGCTCGATTTTCAAATGAAAACCTTCAAGATTGTCCTTTAATAGTGAGGGTTTGGATTGCAGGTTCAAAGCTTGGGCAAGGGGTCTTTGATTCTGATCCATGAGGGTCTTATTTATAGGTTATCCGTTTGACTTTCACACACTTCCAAAATTGTCCAAAAATAGTAATTTCCTTGCATGCTTGCATGCTCGTGTGATAGGCCTGTGAAATAATGTGATCAGGTCCAAAATTACTCATGTGCAATGCTGAAATCATGTCATGTGCTCATGCAATGAAGATTGAAATGTGTATGTAAAATTCATCCAAATGAACCTTTGAAAAGAACTCATGTGCAAGTCCTTCAATTCTTGGAAAATTGAGATGATCTTGGACTTTTTAGAAAGGTGAGATCAAGGGGAACAACTTTCATGTTGAACACTTTTCCTTTTAAAGCTTGTATCATGATACATTTTGAGGTGGAAGTTTGGAAAATCAAACATATTTGAAAATTTTCGAAGTACCAAGTCAAATGTTCACTTCTTCCACCTTGAATAACCTTTGCTATGGGCTTCAAATGGAAAATGTTACTTAACCAAAGTTGTATATATTTCAAACCTCTTAAATTTGGTAACAAATTTGACCTCATTTTGATTTGGCATGAAGGATTTATGTATTTTAGAAGTTGAGGAAAAGCACTTGTTCAATGGTAATGGCCCAAAATGACCTATAATGTTTCCTCTTGGCACATGCATTCTCAAGTTGAATTTGAACTTCTTCCAAGAATAAAACTTAGAGAAGACATATTTAAATTGATCATGAAACTTGAATGGATTTCATATCATAAAAATTGAGCAAGTTATAGTCCTCGGAAGTTGACCTCCTAACTAGGGTTCAGACAAAATGACTTATAATCTTTCACCATAAAAATTGACTTTCCAAGAAAAATAGTTCTTGACTTAAACATTAAAGTTGTTTATAATGTCATAAGGAGTAACTTTTCTCTTGGAATCATTTTCATATGACAAAAATTATAGGAGATAGGGTCTAGGGAACCCCAATTTTGACCAGTTGACTTTCTCTGGTCAACCACCTTGAACCTACTTGCAAACTTGAAGTTTTTTTTATCTTTGGGACTCATGTAGGATCTTATATGTATAATATGATGTAATATGAAGTATCCGTTTATTTATTGGACCAGATGTTGAAGAAACTTGATGAGGAAGTCACACAAGATACCCAGATGAATTAGGGCTTCCAAGGCAAACAAACTTCAAACTCTTTATGATTTCTTGATCCAAGTGATAAATGAAGAACATGGGGATCCATGTATGATGTCTAGAGTCAACGTGAACCATATCTTGATTAGTATCCTTGCATTGAGGGTCTTAAACCCTATATATGGGCATGATAGAGCATGGGTGACCACACACATTACCTACAAAAGAAGTAGACTATACATTGATATGATTTTGGCATTTTGGTTAGCAAATAATGAAAAACAAAGTATGATACAATCAAATGTGCTTGGTGATATCTCCCAATGCAAACCCAATGAATGAGGGGTAAGGAGGATGCAAAGGTGTGATCCCAAAGCTAATGCATATGATGAGATAGCATGAGGGTTCTTATGGCCAAAATTGGGGTCTTACACTAATCCATTCACCTGAATATCAATTCCATCTTCAAGAATGTCCCACAGCTCATCAGCAAGGCATATGATGTGTGTGTACATCTTGATTTTCCACCATTCAAATTCAGTAGAGTCTCCACTAAATATTGGAGGTCTAGCAACATAATTGTTCTTTTTAGATGTACTTTGATCATAATTATTATCACCACGAGGATTGGGTTACAGACTAGGACCACCATCACCATAGTGATATGCTTCATCTTTAGAATCACTCATGATAAATAAAGAAGTGTTTTTCTCAAGATCTTTTATGCACCACGGTTAAGTGTATAGCACATACCTTACTCAGATGCCAACTTAAGGGGAGAAAAAGACAAGAAGGGGGTTGAATTGTGTTGGATTTTTCTCTATAAAGTTGTTTCTACTTTTGTTTCTGATAAACCTTAGTCAGAACCTGAACACTTAGTTTAAAGTCTGAGTCAAATTTACTTCAGAGATTTGAACACAAGGATATCCTTATCAGATTCTGAAACAAAATCTTACTCAGAGATGGACAAGTAGTAGTAGTGGAATATAGTTCAGAAGCAGGTAAAGTAAAGTAGAGATACAAGTAGTTATCCTGGTTACTCTCACAACTTGAGACTAGTCCATTCCCCTTGTACTTCCAAGGGATTTCCACTATAACCAAATTGATTATAAATGCTTAAGCACCAAGCAAGGGACTTTCAATGCTCAAGCACACAAGCAAGAGATTTCATTTGCTCAAACCTACAAGTAAGAGACTTATATGCTCAAGCACGTAAGCGAGAGACTTCATTTTCTCAAACACACGAGTTAGAGACTTCAAATGCTCAAGCAATAAAGCAAGAGACTTCTGACTCTATAACAAATTGTGAAGATATTTGGGTAACAACTACACTTGATATACAATCAGAGGTGCATGAAGAATACAACTTATAAAGACTCTACGACTTAAGAACTTCTAAAATATACAATAGTTAAGTGGTTCTAAGTCTATCAATTTTGACATAGTGGCTTCTCTTTGAATGTCAATGTTTCACAGTCTTGTGATGTAATGTATTGTATTATTATTATTGTTCTTCAAGTCTGATGCTCCTTAAATAAAGAGGAGAGGAAGAGACATTGGAGACTTTCACTAAAAGGTTGGATAACCTTTTTACTTGATTAGACACATCAAGAAATCACCTTTATGCAAGAGGAATTATTTGTTAAAGCTCAGACAACCCAAAAGAGATTTTTCCTTAAGTTTTCACGTGATCAAAAGGTCTATGAGTCTGTTAGAGTTGCCTCTATTGAAGAGAATCTACTTCAGAGGTTGACTTTCTTCAGAGTTGACTTCTTCAAAGTCTGGATCTTCCATCAGAGCCAGAGTCTGATCTTAAGATGCAGACTCCTCAAGCTTCTCTTCATTTGTTCTCAATCATATAATCCTGGATATTTAACAGATATTAGAATACCCAATTGTTCTTTAAATACTTTGTTATCATCAAAATCCACGGGATATGGTATCAACCAATTTTGTTCCAACAATCTTCCTTTTTTTATGATGAGAAATAATAGTATTTAAGAATAATGGTTATTAATTTAATTAACACGTTCACTTTAGGGTCTGAGGTTTGTAAGTCCCCCTTAAGTTTGATAGTCCAGAGGGTGAGATTTGTAAGCTCCCCCTAAATCCTATCCAGGTTAATTAAATTCCTTTAACATCACAATAACTTATAAGACCCCCTAAGTCTGATTTGTATGTATGCTTAATTAAAAATATAAAACCCTAACTAACGGTTGACAAATATAAAAAGTGATTTAGTTCCTCTTTGAAATCATCTACCAGTAGATGTGAGAAATCACATGACAGGATCTATAGTTACTTTGTTTCAATTATGATCTTATACAAAAACACGGAATTACAACTTCACAACTCCTCATATATTGGGAGTATCTAATTGCAAGGAAACCCGTTTCATCAGAAGCAGTCTATATATGCTTGGAGTATTAAATTACAATGACAAAAAATTTATTGCACGTAAAATAAGAAGACAATTTTACAAAATAGAGAATTACAATCTCGCAACCCTCCATATATTGTGAGTCTCCAATCGCAAAGCGACTTGCTTTGTCAAAAGAACTCTCATACCTTGGGAGTCTCCAATTATAATGATGGAGATTTTATAGCGCATAAAACAAGACTAATGGTCGAGATTATTCATGTTGCAACTAAAACTATCATTACAATCTCATAGTTCTACTAATCGGGGGAGAAATTCACCGTTAAGTCTTGGTTTCCATCTAGATTAATTCTCCTAATTTTGTAGGGAGAAAGAAGTAAACTCAAATGAAACTACATAACTATAAATATAAATCCATTACAGACACAGTCACATAGAATCATATAGATCACATGTTTATGATATAATCATCTATAAGGAACCTAACGGGACTATGAATTCAACCATAAGGGATTCATGGTTTGAACAATAAAAACACAAAAATAAAGGCTTAAAACGATTAGGAATGAGCCTCTAATTGTAGCCTTAATTTTCTTCTCTCCTTGATATAGAAAAACATATAAAACTCTCTAAAATTCGGAATCCTAATGACGAAAGATGTTTTTCTACTTATACGAAAAATTATGAAAATCCATGATTGTGACATAGTACTACTTAAGTGTGCCATAATTTCTTGATTTATCTGGTTCAAAATTTGATAAATTGTTTGGATAGCGCTTCTATGATGATGAACACGCTACTTTTTCCCTCTAGCTGATAGTGTTGTGGTTTCTTGCAAGTGTTCCGCTATTAGATATTTTGTTTGTTTTTGCAATTCAGAGAGAAATTTTGGATCACGTTGTTGTACTAGTGGAGCACCGTAATTGGCTTGGTGAAGTTCAATAGTGCCGCTATGATGTTGGAGTGTATCGTTATTAATTGCATTTTGTACTTTTCTCTGATTTACATTTGTTTATCGTATTTTATTCTCCTACTTGCTTCTTCACCGCTACTTTCATAGTAAAATATTATAAAATGTGTTTAGTTAGTAGGAATTATCAAAATCTTTATTAAAACCTACAAATGAAAATGCAATAATAGTAAAAACTCTTAAAATGGCGTAAGGATTAAAAATATAGTGTGTTGGACGGTCTGTTATAACTATGATTGTCATAAATATGAAATTTATGCAAGGGACTGATATTCAAACAATAGTATTATAGTTGATAAAGGAAAAGCTTAACTTTCACTAGCAGATAACATTGATTTACAATATTTTCTTATAATGGTCACAATAAAGTCGGATCAAGATAAATTCATTTAGTGGTATTTAGACACAAGGTGCAGCGCAATAACATAATTGAGAATAAACAGTGGTTTCTAAAACTTAACTACTTTGTGACATGGAATATCGGGTTTGTAGATAACAATCATTTGGCATCAAAAAGGATTGAAATTTTTCTTATTAAGAGGGGAGATGGTCAATGATGAGATTTATGTTTCTTCCATGACAAAAAAGATGATAAGACCATGTTTATTGTTTGAAAAGAACTATTTAATATATCTAAGAATAGAGAAATGAAGGTTTATGATGCAGATGCGAGTTTGGTCTTGAAGGATCCTTTTGTTGAGAAACAAGTGTGAGTTGTGTTGAGAAACAAGTGTGAGTTCTAAGTTCCACATTGCTTAGAAAAGTGAAGGTTAAGCATTTTATAAGTGAGAGAATCCATACACCTATCACCTTAAGGTTTTAGGTAAATATGTGGTGTCTCTCTATCTTGTTTGTGTGAGTGTTTGGCCTAATGTGTATGATTTCCCTTATGATGACCCATAAGTGGTATCAGAGTCTGGTTCGAGTAAGGGATTGGCTACTTGTGTCAAAAGTCTTCTTGATATGATGGTCAGGCGGAGTGTCCAATTGAAGTGTCCATGACGAGATTAGGGTGTCTCTCAATGGCGGTAGAAGCATGTGGATGAAAGAGATTACGTTTAAGGGGGAGCATATTGGATGGACTCACACTTGAGATAGAGATTATTGGGAAACAAGTGTGAGTTGTGTTGAGAAACAAGTGTGAGTTCTAAGTCTCATATTTCTTAGAAAAGTGAAGGTTAAGCACTTTATAAGTGAGAGAACTCATACACTTATCACCTTAAGGTCTTGGGTGAATATATGGTGTCTCTCTCACTTGTATGAGTGTGAGTCTTTGACCTTTAGGAGAGTGTTTGACCCAATGTATATGTTTCCCTATAATAATGATCCATCTCCTTTATCAAGTAACATTACCTTTAAGATTTATATGAGAACGTAAAATAACATAACAGAATCTCAAGACAGATGTTAAGACATCATCTGATGACAGAACCACTTTTACCAAAATAGTAGCTATGCAGAATTAAATTGCATAAGGTAAAATACACAATCATTTGTTAACCCAGTTCGGTGCAACGTCACCTACATCTGAGGGCTACCAAGTCAGGAAGGAAATCCACTAAAACAGTATTAGTTTGAAGTTCTAAACCACCTCTAGTTTTACAAACTTCTCACCTAATCACTACCTGTGGAATTTCTATCTAAGACTCTCCTAGATATGAGACCCTTCTCACTTCCCTTCAATTACACAACAGTGATAACAACTCAAAAACAATCAAAGAACACTTCCAATAAACAATACTTGGTTTTGCTTAAAAGCTTCAACCAAGAACAATACTCAACTCTTTGCTTAAAAGCTCATGAGTGAGAATAATAACTTGATATACAATCAAGTGCAATCAGTGAACCTCTATGCATCAAAAGATACATGAGGGACATACAAACAAACACTAAAAACTAAGGAACTCTCAAAACCGCAAACCCTTATTTTTGCACACGGTTTCTTCAATGTGAATTCCTCTCCAAATTTAGGTTTAGGAAGTAATTATAAATATACTCTTGCAGTATGGGCTTGGAATCTTCAAATCGGATCCAATATTCTCTTGTAAATCAGCTGCAAGATCTTCTCCACAATAATATGAACAAATCTATAATATTTCCTAAAAAGTCTCAAAAGATCCTTTTTATGAAATCATATCGAATTTGCATTGTTCCTAAAACATCCTTGATTTGTTACGCATATATAAGAACTAGAATCTTCTAGAATCTCAAGTTTTAAAATCAAATTTTCAAGGATTCACACTTGCTGACCTGTACAGGTGTACTGGTGTAAGATGTCATAACATTTGTCAGGACATCAGTCTACAAAGGACATAAGCAGCACATGTTGCATAGTTGATCAAGATATCATGACACCACATTCAACTTTAGGATGTGATACATGTTTTCCCAAATGAAACATGTTTTACCAAAATTGTTTCCAATCATAAAATCACAGACTTAACAATATCCCCATTTGGCAAATTTTGGCTAAAACAACCAAAGCACAGTAAATCTGGAGAGAGGAATAAAATCACAAACACAAGTTACATGGAAAACATTTAAAGTTTGTACAAAATGCAAACATAAAATATGCAGTTACATAACAGGAAGGTTGTGTACTCCCCCTATCACACATAGTCAGGACCCCCTCAAGGGAACATCCAAAACAATATGAATTGTCCAAGTTCAAACATATGAGGCATATGCAGCAGAAGAAAAATAAGCCTCACAAATAAGAGAAACCAAATTTCTCCAATAAAAACTTCAGGCAAGATGTCAGAACATTTGGTTTGACATCTGCACAAGCACCAGTAATAGTAGTAGCATCCACTACAACAAAAATAGGCATGACAAACAATCATGCACACACAGAACTCCAACAACAACAAAAACACCAACAAGCATGACAGACTATCATGCTCCCCCTAAATAGTTGCATACAACAAGAAACAACAATAACTACTCTCGCGTTAGCAATAGTACAGTCCTATCACAACATGTTAATCAACATGTCAAGACATGTGTCATAACACCAGGACAAACAAAAAAACATACTAACACTTTACTCCCCATTTTTAGCCAAAATTTGACCCAAAAAATATAGTAAATGCAAACACAAATGGAAGCACACATGTTGCACACAATAGCAGGTGGAAACACACAAACTGAACACATTCAGGTGGTCTTCCATCTCTTTCCCCTGTCAAAGAGCCTTTTGCATTCCTTGCACCTGTCACATGTTTTAGGAGTGTTGACACAGAACTTCCTTGTCACTCCCTCAGAACATGTCTTCTTGAAACCAGTCTTTTGCAGAGATCTCTTGTTCCATCTTTCGACAGGTTTCACCATAGCACTTTGCTTATGTATCAGAACATGGAGGATAGATAAAGACTATGTTGCATTCCTCCCCATCTGTAATTGCTATAACTCCTTAATAGTGAAAGTTCCAATCCCACTGGTTATGTTTTCACTATGATTTTATTTAAACATAATAGTAAGTTGTTCCTTGTTGTCCATATGCTCCAGAGTAACAACCTTTCCTTCAACAAGATTCTTGATTAGTTGACTATAACTATCAAGGTTCTTATTCCAGCCATGTTGAATAAGATATATGATAGAATTCAAATTTTCACCATATAATGTTATGACATTCTGTTTGACATCATATTCCTTCAACATTAGTTTAGTGAAACTTTCTCTGAATTTTGCTTCAGCAGTACACCAAGAAGCACATGATTGCTTCTTATTGGTCCAGAAAAATAGATTGCTCCTTAAGGCATAACATCCATCATCATTTGATATTTTCTTATTGGATTCGGTGATGTCTTCTTTATTAAAGAGTCTTGTGATCAATTCCTTGGATTGCTCTATCTGTACTTCAGTAGGGAGACCTTTGTTGGCTTAAGAACTCACTGATTCAATGCTTGTGAATTCACACATCTCCTTTCTTACTATCTCATCAATCTACATTGAAGATGTTCCAACATTGTCTTCAACATCCATCATTTGTTCAGTGATTGAATCATCAATTACCACATTGATAGATTCCATTGTCATTCCAGCACTAGAGTTAAAAGCTCTATAAGTTCTGCTTCTTGAAGAGTAACCCAGAAATATCCCTTCATCACTGATTGGATTCACCTTACCATATTGTTCTTGGTCAGTCAAGATATGGCATTTACTTCTGAAGACATGAAAGAATTTGACTGTAGATTTCCTATCTTTCCACAACTCATAGAGAGTGGATGAAGTGCCTCCTCTCAAGGTAACCTTATTATAGATGTAGCAGGAAGTATTCATAGCTTCAGCCCAAAAATGACATGACAAGTTATTACCATGAAGCGTTACTCTGGATGATTCTTGTATAGCTCTTGTCTTTTTTTCAACAATTCCCTTTTGTTGAGAAGAGATGGGAAACTCATAGCTAATACCTTCAGATGCACAAAATTTAGAGAATTTTTCATTCTCAAACTTTTTGTCATGCTCAGTTCTGATCTTGGTAATCACACTTTTCTTCTCTTCTTGAATGTTTTGACACAAGTCTTTGAAGACTTCAAAGTTGTCTAATTTTTCTTTAAGAAAGTTCATCCAAGTATATCCAGAAAAATCATCTATAACCACAAAGACATACCTCTTTCCACCCAAGATCTCTATTTACATTGGTCCCATTAATTCCATATGAGGAAGTTCCAACACTTTAAAAGAAGTCTGATGTTGCATCATTGGGTGTGACATCATTGGGTGTGACATCATAGTTGGAGAAAAGATAAAACAGCATCAATAATCACAAACACAAAAACCAAACACTAGGTATAATACCAAGACATATCAGAGGCACATGTAGCATAAATAAGTAGTAGAAACCCATCTTCACAGAAAAGATATTGAGAGAAATAAACTCTCACACTCCAAGCCTCCTTCAGAAACAAAATGTCAAGATATTTTGTCTGACATCATAGCAAGTACACAACATCCTAAGCACAAACAGAATTCTCTGAAACAAAATGTCAAGACATTATGTCTGACATCACGGCAAGTACATAACAGCCTTAGTACAAACAAATTAAACTCCCCCTGAATGTCATGATCAGCAACACAGAAATAACTCCCCCTGTCACACAAGAAACATACTCCCCCATGGCACATAGAGGTGCAACACTCGGGGAAAAGGCCCACAAAAACATGCAAAATAAAACAGAAAAACAAACAACTCAGATGTCAGCAAAAGCATTTGATTCATTCCTTGTTGGCTCAATGTTTTCCACATTTTCTGAAGCATCGGTCTGCTGAAATGATGTTCCAACATCTTCATCTACATCAGTCCCTTTTTCAATAATTGAATCATCAACCATAACACTAATAGACTCCATCACACCCTTGGTTCCGGAGTTAAATACTCTGTAAGCTCTACTATTTGTAGAGTAACCAAGAGATAACTCTTTGAGATTCACATGTCCAAGCTTCTGGTGCCACAACTTGACTTCATCTTTCTTGGACATTAGGCATGTGGAAGAACAAGTAGTTTCATGTGGAACAACCTTAGGTATCCACTCCTTTCTAGTTTTAATCATTACATGATTAGCCCTAGGATATGTTGGATGTTTTGGATAACCATATAGTCTGTAGTAGAAAGGCTTTATATGTCCATATTTACCACATTAATGATAATTCCAAGGCAAAAACTTGACTTTAGTTTAAGTTTCCCAATGTCTGGAAGGATGTTGTAACATTTGGTTGGTCATCATGGGCTCATACTTCCTTTCTGGAGGAATAAATTTTTTAACAGGGGTTTTTCCTTGTTTATTTTGATATTAGTAATTAAAACCTATACCTTTTAAGTTTACAGCCTCTTTTCCAACTTGAAGAATTTCATCTAGCATATCAGACACATTGTTCAACATTCTTATGGATTTAGTCATGTTTTCAAGTTTAGAAGACAATTGAGTTACCTTATTTTCAAGATCAGTTATAGTAGATAAAAGTTTCTCTTTTTCAGCTTGTAGTTGAGCTATTATTCTCTTCTGCTCTTCTCCTGTATTACACACCTCTTCACTTCTGACACACAGCTCTTTGTAGGAAGCAACCAATTCTTCATAAGAGACATCCTCATCACAAGAATCTTCATCAAATTCATATCTACCAGTGGAAGCTATAACATGCTTAGCAATTTCATCATCAGTTTCACCTTCAAAATCATCAGACGAAGAAACAGACAAGCCCTTCTCTTGTTTCTTGAGATACGTGGGACATTCTGATCTAATGTGACCAAAACCCTCACATTCATGACACTGAATACCTTTTCCTTGATTGGGCTTTTCTTCTTTTCTTACTTTTTCCCTGGGAATCACTATTCTTGCTGATGTCAAATGAGACGTTCTTGACATTTGGTCTCGACTTCCTGTCCATTGCCTTTAGCACCTTGTTAAATTGTCTCTTAAGCAGTACAATAGCATTATACATTCCCTCATAAGTGTCCAAGTCACATTGGTCCTCTTCATCTTCAATGCAAGATACAAAATCTATGCTTTTGTTCTTCTTTTCAGATATGTCACTAATACCCAATTCAAAAGTTTGGAGTGACCCAACAAGTTTATTTATTCTTATGTTGTTGATGTCTTGGGCTTCTTCAATGGATGTGACCTTCATTTCAAATTTCTTAGGTAGGGACCTGAGAACTTTTCTAACCAGTTTTCCTTCTGACATCTTCTTTCCCAAGGCACTAGATGAATTTACAATTTCAAGAACATTCATGTGAAAATCATGAATACTCTCATCATCTTTCATCTTTAGATTCTCAAATCTGATAGTGAGAAGCTGAAGTCTAGACATCTTCACTTTAGATGTGCCTTCATGGGTGGTTCTGAGAATTTCCCATGCATCTTTGGCCATAATACAGGCGTTTATTAACCTGAATATGTTTTTGTCAACTCCATTGAATAGAGCATTCAAAGCTTTGGAGTTTCCAAGATCCAGTTCATCTTCTTCCTTAGACCATTCCTCTTTAGGCTTCAAGTCAGTAGTAGCCTTCCCATCTTTGTCCTTCATAACAGGATGTTCCCAACCCTTGATGGAAGATTTCCAAGTCTTATTATCGATAGATTTTAGGAAATCCATCATATGTGCCTTCCAATAGTCATAGTTGGTGCCATCTAAGATAGGTGGTCTGTTAACAGGTCCTCATTCCATGGTACCAGAAAGTATCTTCCTCGGATCTCACTCAGAAATAGAGTAGGATGTTTGGTCTGATACCAATTGAAATTCTGGTATGCAAATATCAGATGTCCTAAGATATGTCGAGACACTGATATCTGATCAAAACACAATAACAAGATAACTTACAGATATGAGAACATAAAATAACAAAACAGAATGTCAAGACAGATGTTAAGACATCATCTGCTGACAGAACCACTTTTACCAAAATAGTAATTATGCAGAATTAAATTTGCAGAAGGTAAAAGACACAGTCAATTGTTAACCCAGTTTGGTGCAACACCACCTACATATGGGCTACCAAGCCAGGAAGGAAATCCACTAAAATAGTATTAGTTTGAAGTTCTAAACAACCTCTGGTTTTACAAACTTCTCACCTAATCACTACCCGTGGAATTTCTATCTAAGACTCTCCTAGATATGAGACCCTTCTCACTTCCCTTCAATCACACAACAGTGATAACAACTAAAAAAACAATAAAAGAACACTTCCAATAAACAATACTTGGTTTTTCTTAAAAGCTTCAACCACGAACAATACTCAACTCTTTGCTTAAAAGATCATGAGTGAGAATAATAACTCGATATACAATTAAGTACAATCAGTTAACCTCTATGCATCAAAAGATACATGAGGGACCTACAGACAAACACTAAAACCTAAGGAACTCTCAAAACCTTAAACCCTTATTTGTGCACACGTTTTCTTCAATATGAATTCCTCTCCAAATTTAGGTTTAGGCAGTCCTTATAAATAAACTCTTGCAGTATGGGCTTGGACTTTTCAAATCAGATCCAATATTCTCTTATGAATCAGCTGCAAGATCTTCTCCACAATAATAGGAACAAATCTATAATATTTTCTAAATAGTCTCAAAAGATCTTTTTTATGAAATCAAATCAAATTTGCATTGTTCCTAAAAACATCCTTGATTTGCTGCGCATATAGGAGAACTAGAATCATCCAGAATCTCACATTTTAAAATCAAATCTTCAAAGATTCACACTTGCAGACCTGTACAGGTGTACTGGTGTAAGATGTCATAACATCTGTCAGGACATCAGTCTGCAAGGGACATAAGCAGCACCTGTTGCACAGCTGATCAAAATGTCATGACACCATGTTCAGCTTTAGGCTATGAAACATGTTTTCCCAAATAAAACATGTTTTGCCAAAATTGTTGTCAATCATAAAATCGCAGACCTAACAAGATTGATATAAATGTACTTGATCTTCTATATCTTGCGTCAACAATAGATTCAGCAATAACTGAGTATGGAACAAGAAGTATGGTCTCATGAATTTCTAAGATCTTAGATATGTTGAACATGAAGAGAATTGTGTATGGTTTGCACATGATCAAACCACAAAGTGAAGTATGTGAAGAATGTTCTGTAAAATTTTAGAGGTGATTGACCAATGAAGTCAAAGCATAAGCATAAATTGGAAATCGTAATAACTATTTTTTCAAACTATTTCTTGAATAATTAGGCTTCAATCTTTAGGCTTAGATGATCTTCCATCTTTAACTCGGCATGATAAAACATGAAATTTGAAAAAACAATCATCAATCACCAAGCAAATACATTACAAATATATTGGTTTTGGTCATTAATTTTTTGTTTTACTCTATAAAATGTATTCATAATAAAGATATAATTTTTATTTTGAGTCAAATTAAATATTTTATACATTAAAAAAAACAATTATAATATAAATCAATTTGATTGAGATAAAACAAAACAATAACAACAAAACATTTAAAATAGTGGTATATTTAAAAGGCATAAATCGTCATATATCTTTTCATTGAGTTTATTTGATCATTTTTAGCTTACCCAACAACTTGATTGGTGCCATCAAACACCTTCATATATAGGCTTGCGACTTAGAGGGATGTGTATTGTTATGTACCAATATGATTAAACATGCCACTTATGGGTTCCTAAAGGCCTTGGTATGGATGAGATCATTAAGAGGACAGAAGGTATTAAAATAGATGGTTACTTCTCCCACTTAAGTGGTGATGAAGCATTTTATAAAAAAAAAATTAAAATGCTCTTACGAATTCAAAAGTATATTTTTAGACGTATCCATTTATATTAAATTCATATGTAAATGAGTCACATCTCTTTTTTTATTAGACATTAATTTGGAGATGTATTTTTGTATTCACCATATATGCATCTCATACATTTTTAATTGAGACACTCTCATTTTGACATAATTTTGCTTATAAATATACTATCATAATAAAATAAATTATAAATTAAATCATACTCTTAATGCACAAGATGCAAATGTCATATATAAATGAATCAATCTTGAATTTATAATATAGTCAAAATAACAAAGTAACAAATGATAATACTATCCATAATTCTTAATACAAATATTATATTATTACGTATGTCGGACCCCTCATGTTCCTTCGTTGCCTCCTATACTACAATGATCATTTGTGCCTCGGTAAGAATGGTATCTACAATGGCCCTCCCAAAAAATGTCTTTTGAAAAGTCTCTTTTGTCTATACACACTCACGCAAGATCCATACTACGACGACATACACGAAACCCATCAACAACATGAGCTGCTCTAGCATGTTCCTCCTCTAATATCTCCTGATGAATTGGCCTAGGTGGCTCTCCCTCTACATCCAATGTCATATAAGGATGTGACACTCTGAAATACCACTAAATGTAGTCATAAGCACAGTTTCATTCTCTAGGAGCTATGGCGCCTCAAGCATCATCCAGTACCAGATGATTATGAAAATCACCATACATGGCATCTACATCTCTGCGGGCCATAACGGGGGGGAGCAAACATAAAGGATTTTCTTGAAACAACCTACGTATATCAAAATTGATGCATGATTCCTTCAGGTAAATATGGATACATCACACGCGATCTACAAGACAACCATCCTGGGTAGAAGATTGTGTCATCTAAGGGACACATCTATAATAAAAGTTATATGGAAAGAAGCATATATCATCGTGTATTGTGCATTCATATACACTCTAAAGGACTTGGTCGACTCATTTCCGGTGAGTGTAACGAATGCACAAACATGTGGCATATCCTCAGTGTATTGATAAATTTATGACTAGTCGGAGATATGTGGAAAATGTTGAAGGATCTATGCCTGAAAAATGGTACATATGAAATATTAGTAATGGCATGGCACAAGTATTATGTAAATGGTATAAAAATAATAAAGGATGCAAATATATTACCATCAACAACTTGCAGCTTGGTGTCACCTGTTTGGTCTTCCAAAGACAACATTCGACAAACTTGAAATACAAGTAAATCAAACAAGCTTTCTCCTAGTTGTCCTCATGAATCTGTTCCAAGTCAGCAAAGTATCTGAGATAAATCACATTTACGTAATAAACACTTTTGTCCACAAATATGGATGTGTCAACCAAGTACAACAGGTATATCCTCAACACATATGCTCTATGCAGCATAACATGTTCATCATTATCATCGGTATGCTCTTCCATAGTCAGTTGGTGTGCATACAAGCTCTTCAAGAATCCAAATCTAGCATGACACCCTCGGATGTCTTCTATCTCCTTTAAGACATCATCTAACTCAGCTCTCAAATAGACCATTATCATCTCCAATGCCTCATCTTCAATAATCCTAAAGTGGTTTAATAAATTTTTCTTGATTGAAAGATACAGCAAGCATGACACATCTTTCGGTGTGATGGACATCTCACCACCACGTGGAAGATGAAAATATGACGTCTCAACTTTGTCATCTATCAACAAATATTAATAGCATACCATGGTCTAATATATTTTGTTTATAATGTCATGTATATATCAATTTTATTTTATTTTGTTTATGAAATTAATCCGTACAATTTTGTTTTTAGTCGAGCTTATTAGTCAGATTCAGTGAAGGAATTACCTTTAACTTTGGGATTTGACAATCTTGACTTCATGACCTATAGTGAGAAGTGTCTTCTATCTTGCAAGATTAACATATAGTGAGAAGTGTCCTCTGTCTTGCAAGATTAACATATGTTTTGACTTGATGGCCTATTAGTGAGAATCGCCTTCTATCATGGAAGAGGAACATAAGTATTGGGAAGGGATTCTCTCCAATTTGATAGGAAGCATTGTATATCTAAGGCTCTAGCTCATTTATTTATGGTGTTTTCATTTTTCTTTTTTGAATAGGGGGGTTTGGAGTTGTTATGGAAGATGAGTGGAAGGAAGCCTCTGTCGAGGCGGCAGAGGAGGCAACGTCCAAGTCCAATGCTGTGACTGCACCATTAGAGAGATGGAGATGGTATAGATAACGATTTAGTATAGTTGGTGTACCATAGTATTTTATGGTTGTACTTGATCTAATGGTAGGAAAAAAGTATCATCGTGCAACATTTTCTTCACTTGTACCCATCAGAAATAGCCTAAGTGAGATCCATCTTTTCAATCAATAAATGCAATCACTTTTGGCTTCTGTTTTCGAAGTCAATTGAGGAAACGTACGCATTTCTTTTCTCAGCAGCCTACTTCTATTTTTCCATCATTACTGAAGGCCAATGAGCAGAAATTATAATGAGCATTTAATTCAAAGCAGCCTCTGAAGTAAGTACAAATCAAAGTAATAGTAACTTTTTTGTGCACGAGCTAATAACTAAAACGGACAGTTGACGCCGACACAAATGCACTTTGTAGTTTCTGCTTGAAAGCATTAGTAATGAACATTCCCTTTGTTATGTCCTATTTATTTAGAGATATTTAGAAGGACATATGAAATGGTAAAACATTTATGGTGACCAGAGATTTATGGAAGCTGGCAAATCTTTTTTACAACATTACATAAATGAAAGTTGTCTTTGCTACACCATTATGCAGCCCTCACTTAAATTAACACTACTTACTAGACAAAATCAAGAAGCAATAAAGAAAATGACCAAAAGTCAAACAACTATACCCTGTATACACTCACTAATCCAAAAATCTTATGTACTGATACAGTTCAATGACAATGATTAATGACCTCAATTTGAAGAACCTCCGTACGAAAACGGAAGTATAAATAAGTTCAAGGCGCTGTGGTTGGCAGATACAGAAGGTGTTGATAATAATGTTACTCCATTGACAGAAAGAATTACATACCACATAACTAAAAGACTGCAGACACCAACTGAATTGCTAATTTCATTAGTTGCCTATACAGAATAGCCTTTTGCTATCCTCACCTTGTTTACAATCCCAAAGATGTAGAACGATGCCAAATTCATCTCATGCATTAACTCATTTATAGTGATCTCCTAATTATAAATCTTTACTGGCTTCTCAAATGTGTGGCGATTCTGAAAACAAAAGCCATGTATTTTTAACAGTTTAAATAAAGGTTTTCCAAGTTTAAAAACTAATCAGCAAAGTGGACAAATACATCCAAAAAAGACTCAAATGATGTACTTCAGAAATCTTGCTCTTATTAGAAATATTACGAACCTGGTTGACTGCATGTGATCTTTTAGGAGCATTGTCAGTATGCTCCAAACCAAGATATTGCTCCCAAGCACCATATACATCCCGCCTCTATCAGAAGGATACCAAAAAAGTTCAGTATGAACAAACAAAAAATTAGTGATGAATACCATGCAAGAGAAAGACATAGCAGTTAACTTTCAATTAATGCACCTGAAAACGACTGGATACAATGTCTGAATCCTGAAGGTACTCAGGACGCCCAAGTGATAGAAAAGCAAACTTCCACTGGCCAATCAAAAATTATCATAAAACAGTTGGGTCAAATGAAATCAAATATAATATTTGTGTTCAGTGAAACCATCAAGTAAATAAAATGACTTCAAAAACTGCAAATGTAACAAATAACAACTCAGGTAAGTGAGGAAATACCTTACTAAACTCTTCATCGGGAACTTGAAGTTTCTTCTGTATTCTCACTTTAATTTCAGATAGAGCTTCACCTTCATGTATAACCAAGAAAAAAGGATCTCCAAAGTTTTGAATTTGCTGTAAAGTTCAGGGAGGGAAACAAAATACACAATTATCGTCGGCGTGTATATCAGAAACATCAAAATGTTTAAGAAGTTTTTAAAAAATGAATCTATTAAAACTATTTACCATTTGATTTTGAGCAGTGTCCTTAGTAAAATGGTACACGTGAATAAGCCGATCCTGTGGACCAATGTTTTTCTCTTCTTCTGGAATCTGTGAAATTCGAATAAAACCACAAAAGAGCTTCATTTCCTTTGCAAGAAACCAAACAATTAAAAATAGTATCTAATTCTACATCCAGAGAATTGTCTGACATTGTAATTAGTAGAGCAAATGAAAGAAGAAATACACCATAATATAAGGTCTCAAACCCCACTTATAGAAAGAGATTCCTACCTCTTCTGCTCGCAATGTCCAGTATTGATCATTAATATTTTCAATCTTTTCATTGGATGGGAACACCTACACAGGCACATTAACAGGAAGTGATAAACATAAATAATAATAATTTTGTCTAATAGTCAAACCGGAAACACAGAAACGCATGCAATTGAAGAATCATAATTGAATACTTAATTTAGAAAACATAACTATGATTTAAAGATATTTGATTGCAACAATAGCAAAATATTACAACTCCGTGAGTCAGCCTCAACACAACAGATGTAACTGAGTACCTTGTATATCTTGTGATAGAAGACTTCAAGCAGCCGTAGCTCAGCATCAGGATGAGATAACTCCACCTGAGCAACAATAGTAATAAGTGCATGATAAAGAATTATACTATAGTTTCGTTTGAAAAATTAATATCAGGAAAAAACTGACAATCTATTTTGGAAAAAATAGAATTTAGTGAACATTGAAGTCACAACTGCTGCTCAAAACATGCAGAAGATGGCTTCACCTAAGTGAGACTACTATTTTTTATTCATAATTCAGATGAAGCCATGAGCACTCATTTTTGCAGTTGTGACCTGTGGCCATAATATGGTGCAAGAGTCTTGTCTGCACAAGAAACGTAACCAGTTAATGAAATGAAGCTTAACAATCTCACCTTTGTTTTAAGATCATCAAGGACATCACCAACAGTGCTCTGCTTTGGGAGTCTGATAGTGTGACTAACCACCTGTTTTAACAATGTAAGGAAATATAGTAAAAGGGAAATGGGGAAAATATAGATGAAAACAGAAGCAAATAAGGTCACCATTCTCACCTCGTCCTTGATGGCGTGATGAAATGCAACTTTCAGAGTTTTCAAGCCTTGTAATTCGGGTAGAGGGATGTCGAGCACTTCATAGTATAATATATCTGATGTCTGATGTTGAAGAAAAGTTTAAGATGTCATGTTTTACAAGAACAAGTATTCAGAAGTACCATTCAACAATTAATACCTGATTGTAATGAACTAGCATATCAGACAAATGATCAACGCCTCGGTACTTAATAGGCTGGGGTTTTGGTTGTTGAGAGTAGCAGTTGTGAGGGGTAAGACGTATTTTGGATGGATCATTCAAGCCAAGTTGTTGAGCTACTCTATCCACCACATCATCGTATGTATAAAGCCTTGACCTAGAAACCAATTTACTTAAGAGTATAAGAACAAGGATGGAAAGTTAAGCATAATAGTATAAATTCTCACACCAGCTATCTTGTAAAATAGTTCCATAGCATCAACTATCAAATATAGTAATTAACTCCATCAAGTTCCAAGATGCTTACATCTCCAAGGAGAAGTCGTCTTCCTTGGGTCTGTCCAGAGATCGAAAATGAACCACCTAAGAGCATGACAGATTGAGACTTTATTTTAGCTGTTAATTCTTAAAATATGAACATAATGAACTTCAGATAACTTGCACATACAGGTATGCACAAGCCTGTGTACAGTGACCGTGAGCAAAGGTGCTTCAGATATAAAAAAAAACAAGTAAAATTTTTGGAAGTTTTCATATTCACATCATCTAAAACAAAATAAACTACATATAGTAGGGCAAAAAATGAAAGAACCTGGCGATTATGAACATATTCTAAATATGATGGCACATCTGGATAGCGGACTTGTTGCTCATTATCCACCACTGAGGGAGCTTTCTGAAAGCATACAATGTCTCCATCCTCCAGCTACAAATAAAGAATCCAGTCAATATGCCAATAGAAGATTCAGTAACTCAATCAGAGAATCTGATTCATGTAT
Source organism: Lathyrus oleraceus (assembly GCF_024323335.1). NCBI lineage: Eukaryota > Viridiplantae > Streptophyta > Magnoliopsida > Fabales > Fabaceae > Lathyrus > Lathyrus oleraceus. Next base: position 244,677,019 of record NC_066583.1, read on the forward strand.
TGTTTTTTCAATACTGGGAATCTATACATGGGAATTTGGATTCTCATTATTGGCAAAACCACTCCAAAAATATTCCCAATCTAAAGTGCTTCCATGACATTTTTCTGAACATGCTTACAATGCCATTCCAAGGGTGGTTTGCACTATTCTCAAAGGCAGGGGAGTACTTCTAATTCATGAGTTGTTTAAACTACTTCGCCTTATATCTATTCACGGCCACACCGTTTCCACAAGCAGTAACTGACCGCAACTACCACCTCCCCCAAAATCTCCAGCTGCTAGAAATCAGCCACTCTGTTGCCAACTGTAATTGACAGTGATCAGCCTTCAGCCAACCATGGCAACTGCCACCACCAGTCAACAGAATTTTATCATGCCCTGCCACTGTCGGAAGTTGACCAAAGCTAATCACTGAAATCTGACCACTCCAAGCAGTAAGCATCAGTCCCCCCATCCAGGATGTTTTGGACAACCAGAAATTGCAATCACCATTCCCATCTATGCTATAATCAAGATTTTCAAAAGCAAAATCAATTATGGACATACCTGGCTTGATCGGAATGTTACTTTCTTATCAATAGGTTCGCACATGACATTTGGCTCAAACTTAATCTCCTGCACAAAAACATTTTGGTTAATTCACTAATTATACAACTCATACGAACAAAGTCTCGTCCAGATCATAAACAAAAGATGCACTCCAGCAACTAATTTTCTATGGAACATGACACGCTCAACCTGCTACGTTGCACTAAATGTAATGGTTAAAACACAAAAATAGAACAAAATGTAGATATATTATTAGGTTTTTATATTGGATCTAACTTATACTTGTAGAATCGGCTTGTAGAGCGAAGAATGTCTCCCATTTAGAAAGTTATTATCAGGTTTTATCTCATTCAATGTGAGATTCATAAGGCACACCCCTTAGAACCACACAAAATCATGTATTGAAAATTGGCTTTTCTAATTTTAAGCATATGTGGATGAATCCTGCTTAAATTCTATATAGATTATGACTGAAATAAAGGAAATAGTACAAACCAACCTCATAAAGTACAATATCTTCTTCAGGATCATAACCAGCCATTTCATTTAGCCTTGTTAAGATTTCTGATGGCTTGCCAGTACCCTTCACAAAGAGTCTTCCAACATAGCTGACATTACAAGGAAACAAATCATGTGTCAATCCAGGTTCTACACATAAAATATGTAAAAACAAAATAAATAATTCAGTACCGAAGCTCCTCTTTTTCAGGATCATATAGCTTAAAGAAAAGTAATATATCATCTTTTGTCTTGTCAGGTGATGCAATGGGACATAAATCCTACAGAAAAGTATAGATTTTCAAAAAGATTGTGTTTGGATAATAATGTTTTGTGCTATTAAACAGTATACAATATCCATAATGTATGTTACCATCCCCTTCTCCACCTCCAAAAACAACTTTAGTTCTGCATTGTGAACCTTGTTTGATACTTCTCTCAACTGTCCGACCTGCCAAAGCACTCTCAGAATTGAGCAATAACTAGACAAGAATCTGAAACATTTGACCACTCCCAGAACAAAAAATACAAACCACAGGCCCAGAAAAATATGGAATATACATACAAAAAAGTTGCACTTTTTTACTTTGAAGTACAAAACAGTGAGCTAAAGATGGAATAATAAATAAAAGACAACGGAGAACCCACAAAGTATTAACTGTACATCCATCCCAATATAGGAATCTAACAAAGCTGCCAGCTAGGACAATCATGTAATTAGAAGGCAGACATTAGATGATTTGAAGCTATAGTAAAAAAATATAAAGGTGTTTCCATGTCATAGTGGGAGCTTATAATTTGACAGATCATATCACCCTTGAATTATGAAACCCAACTGTCAGAAAAAAGGTAAAGGGAACACAATATGGAGAATCTCCAAGCAAGCCAGAAAATTTACAGTTTGTGTTTCCTCAATGTGTGTCAATGGTCTATTAGGCCGATAAGTATGGTTTTGTCGCTTAGCCCATAGCCAAAAGCGCTGAAATTGAACTGGTATGCCATACTCTTTTGCAACCTCTTCCTGAAAATCACAGATTATGCAATGATCATAAAAATCAAACATGTAAAATATAGCTTTTAAACAAACACACTAAAGTAAACTAAGCAATCATCTCATCAAAACATTGTAGATTAGTATGACTAAAGATGTTAGATCACGTTGATTTGTGTAATATATTTATTATCATCCAATTAAAGCAATATAATTTCAAATTTTAGTATTGTCGGAAAAATGAAAGTTTTAATAAACGAAGGTTTTATAGAAGTATAGAACTGTACGTGAAAACAGTAGTCTTCCATCTGTTACAATTTGTTCAATAAAAAATTACGAAAACCAGACCATCAAGGCTCAAGCAAACAAGGATGATTGGTTGTGATACCTTGAAAACATTAAAAGGAGTCTGCTTTTGTACACGGAAACTTTTAACTTTGTCGTGGTCTACAAGATCAAAGTAGATATCCTTTCCCATCTGCCCTTCAATGTCTTCGTCTCGTGCCACCTAAGAAATACCATACTATCAGTAATACCAAATGCAATTCAATTGTATAAATTCTGAAGTAAAAGACACATAATGCTCAATTCAATTGATTCTCGAAAAAAGCCAAGGTCAGACTAAGAACCTTTATAATTGTATAAAGATGGGCCTCTGCCTTTTCTTTCTTTTTGTGTTCCTTTTCTTCTTGTTCTTTCTTCAACCTCTCCTGCATCAGTCCATTACAAAAACTCATGTCAGATTCTCATAATAAAATAAAGAAAGAAACACAATAATCAAAAGTAGGGGATGTCAGCAAATTTAACTAGGCTTAATCTTGGTTCGGGTTTATAAACATTGCTGCACTTCACATTAGAAAGCAAATTTAGAGTTTAAGGAGGGGGGAAATAGATAAAACAGGAAAAGTTGATGGCAGACATCAAGTTTATTGCAATAGCTGAGCGGTGACATGCATTATTAGATCAATTATCAAGCAAAACAGCACCTGAATTGGTTTTGAATGTTAGGATTATAATTACATGACAAACATAAAACAAGTTTCAATTTAACTTGGGTCACTTAATTATGTGTACTAAAAGTAGATAAGAAACATGCTCACCCTTAAATGTTCAGCAATGTCTTTCTCATCCACATTGCATATGATTTTGTCCTTGTCACTTTCACGTATATACACCAGCATATAAGCATTTGAGTATTTGGTGAATTTAAACGGTGGATTATTGAATCCAGGATTTGTTTGGGGTAACTGCTAAAGCACAAGTAGTTCAATCAATAACAGACAATGTTAAAAAAAGGATAAAATGTCATGGCAATGAAAATTAAACAGTTACCTCTTCCTCACCACCATATTGCTCCTCTAGTGCCCGCTTATTGTCTTCTTTCGTCACCCTCTCATCATCGAATTTGTACCTGATAGCAGGCCCATATCAAATATAGTGATAGGCTGAGAGACACACAGCCATCCTAATTGCTGATTCATTTCAACACTAAATGAGCATATGAACATCTGAATCTATAATTTTTTAGGCCAATACGTGGCCTCGAAACATAATAGGTATTGTAACACTAAATGTGCATATAAACAAATAGATTCTTGTAACATGGTCTGGGATCTGTACAAAATATATTCACCAACAGCAATTAATAGTTCTCAATATGTAGCCACTCATGCATTAGAGCCCCAACCACATATGCACAACAAATCATGCTACCTCAAATGGTAGTGAACAATACTGATCTCTTAAGACTAGTATACGTACCACTGTTCAGAGAGAGTTGGTCGGATAAAAGCATAATAATGTCCACCATGCACGCCTCCACTGTGAACCAAAACACTGGGGGAAAATCAAAATTAAAATATGTTCAAAAGAAAACATCAAAGACCAAATATGCATAAACCTAAGTACATAGTGATGGTCTTAGTATCATAGATAAATAGAAATTTATAACACTTCTATGCATTTTATTAATTAAAGAATAAAGCTACCATTCAGTATGAGAGATATATTACCATGTTGACTACAAAAAGAATAGAATTTATAATCACTAATACATGGATAATCAAAGAAAAAGTAAATTGAGGTAACTGAATACTCCAATTATATAAATCCAGTCAATGGCAAACACATCAATTTGTACAACTTACATGAACTGTTTTCCATTACTATACCAATTTTTTGTTGATCAAAGACCTAATACCATAATATTGAAGAAAGACAAATATATTTGATAAACTATACTTCATTTGATGAACTAGTGATTTTGTAGCATGTAGTGGCTCTGTGATGCAGAACAAGCTTGCAGGTGGCAGAATAAATACAGTTCATTGTGGGTTCAATAAACTCAAAGGTGGTACCATGACGACACGGGTAGTATGGAGGGTAAGGGAGGAAAAGAGAGGAGATGGGAGGTGGAGGAAAGGGGTGTTTCCGGTAGCCAGAATTTCTTAAAGGAATAGGGATTTAAAAGGAAGGAAGAGATGGAGGGAGGATAAGATGGGAGATAGAAAGAGTGAGAGAAGATGTTGTGTGACTCTTTTGCCCCGTGATATCTTTCAATCTATATCATTGATATTAAAAATTGCTTAGTCAATATAAAAGCTTAATTCTGGACCAATACACAACAAATTTATTTCAGTATTGTATATCCAGCCTCAAGTAAGATAAAGTATATGAAATGTAAGTTCAACAAACGCCACTAACTTGGAAAAGTAAATTTAGGATCATAACATGCCACATATCTTACAATGAAGGCATCTTGGATCTACCATACAAAGTTTTAGAAAACCTGGTGGGAAGTAATCATAGGATTCAAACTACGGGGATGAAAAGTGAAATCAAAATGCTTTGGGCATTATTTGTGAATGGAAATAGCTGTAAAGCCAGTTACAGTGTAGAATATAGATGTGAGTGTTGCAATAGATGAATGAACATGCGTGAAAAGATAAGATGAGGAAGTAACAAAAAGGAGGTCTATGGAAAAGTTGACAAAATCTTACCTAAGATGGTTTATGTGAGAATACCAATCGATGCCCAACAAGGGGACATGGACAGTCTAATAGAGGAATGGTAAATGAAGACCGAAGGTAAACTCTAGGTTAACCCATTCAATATCTTCAAGGGGAAGCTTATCAAAGCTTACTTTTGCATGCTCTACATAACACTTGCGGACATCTTTTATATATCGAGACAGTTCTGTGATAAAAGATGAACTAATGTATAAACACATTCCAGATATGAAAAGCATTATGGAGCCACATGCATTTTCTTGATGAGAATATTTAGTAAACCCCCGCAATTCATTGTATTTTGATCTAAAAGGGTTCACTGGTTGAAATAAATAAAAGTATATGGGGAGAAAATTATGTCAGCACTTGCAGAATTAAAGCAATAACAAGTAAGTGCAAATGATATCAAGCATTAAATCATCAGATAAAATCAAGAATTATGTACCTAGACAATCACTATCAAATAAAAGATCACAAAACTATACTGATTATGAAGGGATGAAGTAACTAACAAATTGGAAAGGTAATGCCCACACAATCAAGTAGTGCAATCTGTAAGTATACTGCACACACTACCATTTAGTTACCTGTGAAGTGTGTAAAGATTGCGGACACTCCTGTCAGCATCAGGTGATAGATATTTTCCATCCTCACGATCAAGATCAAGTTGTGAGGGAAACTCATAGCGGTCATTAATCTGGCATGAAGAGAAGACTCTTATCTCATCGATTAATTAAAAAGGAGTGACATCTCTCCATCAAAGATGAAAGAAAATCAAAAGAAACACTGAAACTCATGATGATAACAGCAAATCCCTGTGCCCACTGTTGTAAAACTTCTTCCATCCGTCTAATGGTTTCAACTGAGGGAAGTATATCCTTAAAGTTCTAACAAATAGAAAGACACTGGCCAAGCAAAAGCCTTGTAATACCACCAACACCAGCCAATTTAATACACAAGTTGTTTGCCAAATACCAAAATCTTCATGGGCGTTTTATAGTAGAGCTGAAGCACACTAGATGTATCTTACTCTTTACAATGGTTATGCCAATTGAGCCTCACTTTCAGTGCACTGAGTAGTGAAATTTCTAAATAGAAAGACACTACAAAGTACTAACTTCCTTGCAGACTGACAGAGAAATATCAAGAGAGAGAGCAAAAAGCAATACATTTATTGGACTACCAACCTTAACCATAGTATCCCGCATAAAGTCATATTCAAATCTTTTCAGCTGAAGCTGAAGGACAGGAGGGAAATCAATAAATAGGACACCCTTCTTAGCATCCTGAGATAATGGTACCAGTAAAATGTGCATTAGTTTGTGAACCAAACTCAATAAAAATTAAAACACTTAGATGTTGGCATTCTGACAAATACAACAAGCAATTTAGAGAAATATCATCATAATGTTAGAAATACATGGATAAATTCCTATTGAGTAATATAATAACATTAAAAGTCAGAGAGCTAAGTTTAAATAAAATAAATCATACAACTCATTACAATTCCAAAAAGGCAAAAAACAGTCAGTCATAGCATTGACAGTCATCCCATGGCTGTTTCCGGAACAAAAATACCATTGAAGGTTACTGTGCTAGATGCAACACAGTTCTTTTTTTTACTTTTGAAATGGTGATAGTTCGTAGTTCATAAAAGATATTAGAATAAAAATACCAAAAACATGCGTGCACAAGAAAACAGAAATCTTGTGTCACAAGAATATTAATTTCTCCAAATGACACCAGAAATTTATTATAAGCCACTTCAGCTTTTATCAATTACCACTAACCTGTAAACCATACTGCTCAGCATGATATTTGTTATCCCCTTCAAGACGTTCAACTTCAACATACTTATCAAAGGAAGCATAAACGTCGCGACAACCTTTGACATCAAGCTGAAGGTCTAACATGCATATATAAAATTAAATTAGTATATCCTATGAGTAAGACACAACTAAACAAGTATTTGAATTAACAATGCATAAGAAAGTACCATAAAATGACTCCTTTCTAGTTGATTTGTAGTCCACATTGATGCACTCTATGTAGTTCATATGGTGTCCTTCGAATAACTTTTGTATAGTCCCCTCGACAACAGTTCCCTAACAACGAAAAAAATTAATCACAAATATTTTATACTGTCATTCATCATAAAACCACGACCAACTATACCAAAAGCCATTCTGATACCTTCATTTTATCTTCAAGTTTTTCACAAAGGACCCGATTTAGCTCTTGAACATCGTGCTGCATGAAAGAATCGTACGTATCCCATCCAAAAGATTTTGTCAGTTCCTTTGTTGCAACGCTGGTGTCACTATATTGAAGTTTGTAGAATAGACTTTGTAGAGCCAATGGGATGCTTCCAGATGGCATGTCATTTTCAGTTGTTGGCATATGGTATACAGCCTGAAGTGTGAGATTAGGAGTCAACTTCCACACTTTTCAATTAGACAAGTGAAATTCAGGCAAAACAAAGTAAGACTAGCAGTTCTAACCTTTCTAAAATAAGGGATATGGTACAAAGTTTGAAGTAGAGAATTCATATAACAGGTAGCTCCTTGGTTCTTAAGCCCAACATAGCCGGTCTCCTTCTTTGAATCATAATTCCAGTAGTCAACAATCTTACGAACAAGAACCTCGGCTTCGATTATAAGAGTATCATTCACAAGATAACCTCTACTAGGGTCATACAATTCACCAAGAGGCATGAAAGATGTGAAACCCCAATCACTTTCTCGTGCATTAAATTGATGTTGTGTGTCTGCATAACATAAGTAATATGAAGTAACAAGATTCAAGTCTTAATAAACAAATTGACACTTGTGTGTGTGTGTGTGGCCTAGTGGTAAAGGCTTGGGTCTTGAGAGTGTGCTCCTCTCAAGGTCTCAAGTTCGAATCCTGCTAGGCGCAAAATGCATATCAAAAAAAACAAATTGATAGAAATAAATTATAGAACTCAAATATTTCATCTTCCACCTAATTACCAAACATAAATGCTGAGAACCTATGGTGAATTTCCAAACATAAGGGTCAAATGCAGAATAATTAGTGTGTGTGTGTGTGTGTAAAGGTGTCAAATGATTTATTATAACAAATTATAGATTATTTGAGTATCAAATGATCTTGCATCCATTAATTGCAACATTCTTGCAAAAAAAAAAACACTTTTAATTCCAGCAATGCTCTATCCTACTTACAGTTATGACTAGCCAGTGCCATCATGTGACAAGTGTAATTCCAGCAATGCTCAAAATGAAAGGGATACCTTTTCTCACAGAAAACTTATTATGGATTTGATTAACAATTGCCAAGCTAAACTGTGCATATCTACTCCAACCATAGGGCAAACTAGTTGAATCTGCGACATCCAAATACATGGACAAATAGTCCACATTGTTTCCTTTTGGGAAAATAAGCACACGCCTATCAAGTATACAACAAAGTTAGGGGGAGAAAGTCACTGAAATTGAGTAAGCATAACAGAGCATATTGAAAAAAGAAATTCATAAACCAATTTACTAAATCTCTAAGAAAAAATACCATTTATAAGTACCAACAACAAATACTTCTGAATAGAGCTTTTTTGTATTCAGCCTAGTAAAATTGTCAATTCTCCATGTGAATCTGGTTTGCGGAGGATCGACGACAGGCTGGCTCTCAACAGCATTGGCAGTTTCAGGTTGAGCTACAACTGATGATCATCACAAGAAACAAAAAGAACAATAACCCATCATCTCTGCAATTATCATAAAAACTAAAATATAAAGGGGGTGTATGGCATTACTTAAACTACACCCTCCAATAGCTTACCATGAAGTATGACTAAAAAGATAACTAATTGCACAGTCAATAACGACATTAAAATTCCATAAATCCAAAATCTAAAGTAATCAGTAACTGGACATTAATTTAGGCTTTAGATTATTCTGTATAATCATTAGCTGACAATTTGATTTTGGGTAAAAACTGATCCAAACAGCACATTCACTGCAGAATTTTTTCTTCATTCAAAATGTGATAGCATGAAACCCACAAATTACAACTTTTAAGTCAAATTCCCACACCCTCCCCTCTATATTACTTTTTTAAATCAAACAATAACGCATAATCCACTTTACAAGCAATTCAATTACATGAAACAAAAGATGAGAAAACAGTAAAACACAGTTCCTAAAAATAAGAGAATTTCCAAACGGATCAAAAGAACCATAAAACAATAAGTACCTTCCATGGGCTGGTGGTTGTTCTCAGGCAAATCAGCATGTGGCACGAGCACCTCCTCATCCTCTTGCTGCTACACAAAAGAAAATACATCACACCCTAGTTCGGATCCACCACGATAACAAAGCCCTAAAATCAAAACCCGAAGTGCACAGAAAAAGGAAAATTGCGACGAAGTTTGAGTCGCTCAGATCAAAAACATGAAAAATGAAGTAGAAATCAAATTGACCTAAAACCGTAAAGCAGTTAATCGCGAGTTATGAATAAGTAGGAGCAGAGATAGTAAGTAGGAGAGAGATTGGAGAAAGACGTACGTCAATGGGAGCGGACATCATGACGGTCATGGTGGCGGGTAATTGTCGGAGGAGAGAGAGGGGAATTATGAGAGAGAAAGGAGAGGGAGTTGTAGAGAGAGAAAGAGAGAGTGGTGAGGTGTTGAAGAATGAGATCACCAGAAGGTGGTTTTCAGAGAAGGGAGAAGCAAAGAGGTCTTTGGTTTTTATTTGGGGGTTTGGGCAATTGGGAGATTTCGTGTTCACCTGTGGGCCTAGTTCTTACAAACACCTTAATCACACCATTAATCAAAAGTTTAATACATCGAGATTGTTAGGGTTCGGTGATTATTCACTATTTATTAACATAACATAAGATCTGATTTGAATACTAATATTGATTTTCTTTTTATGATACGAAACATGTCACTTTGTTTGTATTGCTTTTCATCACAACCCTAACCATAATGAACGATGAGTATTTGCATATTAGTCTGGGGGCAGTACACATTAAATAATTTGGATGATTTTATCTAAGTTGATTGAGTTCATTGTTTCCATTTGAACATTAATTATATGAATTAAAGCCATGTTATTATTGTTGAGTAATTTGTGGAGGTTGTCACAAGTTAATCTGGTTGAAGAAAATGTGATTTTAGTGTTAAGATAAAGATGGTGTTAATAACCAATATTACGAAGGTATAAAATTAATGGATTTCAAAGTTAATAACTATTAATATGTTTAAAAGGATAACAACTAATAAAGTTGGAAATTTAATATACGATAAATAAATATTTGTGTTTTTAAAATATTAAATTTTAAACAATAATCTGATACAAATCGACTAGAAAGGAGTCATTTTATGGTACTTTCTTATTAGTAATTGTTGTATTTATTATACCAACTTTATGCATTAAATAATTTAAGACAGTGTATAAAGATAATAAATAGACCGATTCACAGTCTCATAAGGTTCATATGGAAAAAGACTACAAAAATATCTATCTATTATTATTACCTAAATACTAATACTTATAAATAGCTTTGATGTTCTTTAACCTTATCTTAATCCCATAATTTCCGTTTATGTTACTGATTTAATATACTATTTATTCAATGCAAAAATGATTATTATATAATTAAATTATACGAGGATATCGCATTGTGATTTAGCGTAACATCTATTATTAAATTAATAATAATATAGATTTTTTTTTAGTAAAATTATTGATTTATTGATTTAATATATTATTTATTCAGTACAAAATTATTATATAAATAAGAAATATGAGTCTACGAACAAATTCACACGCATATTAATAGTAAAATTATTGATTTATTGATTTAATATATTATTTATTCAGTACAAAATTATTATATAAATAAGAAATATGAGTCTCCCAACATTCTTTTACTAAAAAACATTCATTCAAAATAATAGAATTCATTGAATAATATAAATTCAAAATTGTTACAAATAGAAAAGGATGAATCTACTAACAAATTCACAATACACACATTAATATATATATAACCCTAAAATATCTATAAATGTGGCAAAGTCTACAAATATGTCAAAGTCATTGATTGAATGTGCATTCAGTCTAAACTACCCATCGTGTCAATCCGAACTGAACAATAATTGCACCAAGACGAAAAACCAAAATAAAGCTGCAACAAGACGACAATCAACACAATGTCGCACTAAGATAACAAAATTATGGAAAACAAAAACTATATATATATATATATATATATATATATATATATATATATATATATATATATATATATGTGTGTGAAATCACTTATTTAAATAAAAAGGAAATTAAATATGATATTAGATAAAAATTGACCTTAAAATCATCCTCCTCTTTAGTAGATGGAAAAAGAAAGAAAAAACTTAGTTAAAGAAAAAAGGGAGATGCAATTATGACGTCAATATTTATATAGTAAAATCTATCCATAAATAATTAATATGATATATAACTTTCATTAATAAATTATTGATTTAATATAATATATATAAAGAAAATATATAACTAAGGGATATGAGAAATCTGTTATCTGTTGTTATTATTATTAATAATACATAAACAGTTTTTTATGAGAAAGGATGGTCAAGACTAAAAAATTAACTACAAATAATCCTAATATCGGGTTACTGCTTCGTATTATAACAACTAAAATGTTGTAAATTTTTCTAAACAAACATTTAATATTAATCCAAATAATGTATTTGGACTATATAAATTTTCTAATACCTAATACCTAAACAGTTTTGATGTAATTTAACATAACCTTAATTCTTTTCTTTCTTTTTTTCCTAATGATGGGTATTGATTTGAAATATTATTTTTTAAGTATAAAAACGATTGTATAATTAAGGGATTAGGAGATGTCGCATTATGACGGCAAAATTTGTATTGTAAAATATATCATTAAATTAATATGTATTGAATTATTTATTTAATATATTATTTATTGAGTACAAAAACGATTATATAATTAAGAGATATGAGGAATGTATGCTATAATTTAGAAGGAGGGGCAAGGCCCAAACAATAAACAACATTAGGTTAGAAATCGAAAACTTTACTTCATACCGCTGCTCCGCAATTATATTAATACCCCTATATTTTTTTTTAAAATATCAATTTTATTTTTGTTTGTTTTTAATCAATTTATTATTTTATTTTTAACCATTTAATTAAGACTTTCAAAATTTGCATTATTCACCCTCGTACCGAAATTCATTGAAAAAGATTTTCGGTATATTTTTTTCCAAACCGGAAAATTTCGTGAAAGACATCCGGTATGTTTACTGCATAACGTATTTCGGAAGAGTTACTTGAAGAGTTACGGTCCAGTTTTGAAAAGGGAACGTTCTGGAACACTTATCATATGTGTTCTGATTAACAGAGTAACATACACCGGAAGTCTTTCCCAAAGACTTCGGTGTGTTATTTGTATGATCTGAAACTCTTCCTTGCAGACTTCCGATTTGCATTTTTTTTAAATTGACATTTTTTGTATTGTGCAGGTATGGAAATTCTTCCCCAAATATGTGTAGATACTTCTGATGTTTTTTTAATCACTCAAAGATTTGGTACACGAGAAGAGATAGTCAGATGGATTAAAAAGGTTGGAATCCATAATAAAGTAATCATTATTATCACTCGTTCAGATACTGAAACAGGCAAGAAAGGGAGAAGTAACAAATTAATATTTGGTTGTGATAAAGGTGGGAAATACAAGGATATGGATAGTGGAACCCAATGTGCGTTTAAAAAATGTGGATGCCCATTTAAAATCAGGTCGACTCCGGCGAAAGATGGGGTCCATAATCATGGTTTACCTGATAGATTATAAGGTCATTCCTTTGTTGGTAGATTAACCACAAATGAGAAGCAGCATGTCGCTAATTTGACAAAGAGACATATACCACCTAGACACATATTGTTTTCCTTGCAAGACCGAGATTCAGAGAATGTCACTCGGATTATGCACAAGCATAAGAGTATGATAGAAAAAGAGATAAAAGGTCATAGAAGTGAGATACAACATTTGTTTAAGCTTATTAAGGATGCAGACTATGTGTATTGGAGTAGAAAAAGGGATGACTCGAAAGTTATGAGAGAGAGATTTTAGGCCCATCCCGATTCAGTTAAGTTGTTGAATATTTTTTCTATTGTGTTACTTGATAGCAAATCGCTATAATGTTTTACTTGTCTGTTTAGGCAATCCGTGCATGACTTTCTTTCATATGACAAGTTCACATTCACCAAATGTCTCCATTTATTACATTGATTTTATTAACCAAAATCATTGGATTCAGGTACGTGTTTTCTTTTATATTAATTACTATTTTAATTATTTTACTTAGTTCACTTTAATAAATATATGTTTTAATTATTGTTATCAGGTAAACATGAAAGTGGGGTATCCGTTGCCACCGGTCACATTAGATTGGAAGAAGTTTCGTTGTCCAGCAGCAACGTCTTGGATGTTAGGATTTGTAGGACGTCTACAACATTGGCAATTACTTGCGCCTATATTAGCATGAATATGTAATCAAAACATGAATATTATATTATGTCAGTTTTAATACATTCAGTTCTAAAAGTTAATACAGAAATCAATGTGAACTAGAAATATGCAAAGCTTCAAATAAATCAGCAAATTACGGATCTTCCTCTTCGACATTAACTTATCTCAGATAACGATGAATCAATGTAGAAACACGAGCTCAATTAGGATCAGATGGTCTTGCTTCGTAAACAGGAACTGACACCTCTCTCGGTTCATCACGATGGGGCGGGACCAAACGAGGATGGGAAACACAATAATATCACTCCAAGTATCCATCTTTTATATCAGATGGAGTGTTGGCCCATGTTGTTGGACGAATCATAGCAACAACGCTCTAAGGTAACCAATCCAATCAACATAAATATCATTATCCATCATACAATCAAGAGGTGAGGATGGAATATACTGGTTGTATTCGAACTGACGTATACACCTGTCAGGCAAGTATGAAACAACTGTGTCACCCCACTTCAAACACTCTTTGTACAGACACAACTCATCAAACTGACGTCATCCTTTATGATCCTCAAATGGACGCCATATGACGTCGGCAGGTGTCAGCTCGTCCAAAATAGGTCGCAAGTCATCCACCTTCAGGACTCCTTGCTTATAGGACCATCACACCGCTCGAGAAAGACCATAATTATTAGTTGGTTTCCAATTCTCACCTCTTTTTCCAAGAGTTGGAAAGTACTCGTGAATCCAACACTGTTATAATATAAAAACATAATAAACAAAATAAATTAAATTAACATACTTTATAAAATTAATTAACACATACTCTCTTCGTTCCTTTTTAAATGTCATCTTTTTACTTTTTACAAAGACCAATAAAGCTAAGCATTTTTGTTACTTTTTAAACAATCATCGTCTTTTTTCCTATCTTACTCTTAATCTTTTATTAATTTATTTGACTTTTCTCTCTCTTTGTAATAATTAACTAGGGGTATTTTGACAAAAGAACAATCAATACTATTTTGAACTTTGGAATGACACTTAAAAAGGAACAATTTTTTTTCTAAAAAATGACACTTATAAAGGAATGGAGGGAGTAATAAACAAAATTAAATTAAATACCTGTAGGAGAGTAGGATATCCATCGAGCTGCTTAAAACTGAATATGGATGCATCTCCAAGGTATCTGTATAGGATAACCAATGCAGTTGCTCCTCAATTGTATCCCGAACATCTACCTAAGTCCGTAAACAGTAAGAGATATCGTGCCACGACAAGCATAAAGGTCTTATCGGCAAAAATTATGGAACCCACCAACATCAACAAATATGTTCTAGTCATATATGCCCAGCTAGAAGCAACTCTATGTTATACGAATAAATCGTATAACCACTCCAAGTTATAATAAGAACCCCTGCAACTATGAACATATGCTTGTGCCTCACTATGTGACACACATAAGTAATCAACAGCAAGTTCAACAACAACCTCTTCAGTGACATCTTGAGGACTCCATAACACACCCCTGATGGGCAAGTGGAGCTGACAAGAGACGTCATCCAAAGTAATGCTCATCTCACCAAACGACATGTGAAATGAAGACGTCTTTAGATGCCATCTCCCCACAAATGTGGATATCAGATTTGTGTCTATCTTGTTCAAACTAGTTCTTTGAAGTGAACATAACCCGGACCGAGAAACCTAACTTTTCATCTGTTGTAGAAGAGCTAGTGGAACCCTCGATGTCATCTTAAGTTCGTGTTTAGCAACTTTCAACTCTTTCTTCAGACCTCTCTCCTGAAAACAATTAAAACACATATTATAAAACACAATATAAAACATTCAAATATTATTCAATTTCAAATATACGTCGTTTATTTACCTCACCAAACCATAAATGTCGAGCAACATGATGCTCGTACTTTACCAAAAGAGACGCATCATACGGCCCTCCTGGATAGTCAGTCGGCTTTGCTACAGATGTAGATGTGCTCCATCCTAAACTATGGTCTGGAATTCTACCGTCGACACCTCGTCATCGAACCACTATAAAAAAAAACCGCACTAAAACACTTCTAAAAAGAGTTCTGATGTGATGAAAATTGAGTTTGACTTTCAGAACACTTTCCATAAAACTTCTGGTTAATTGAATGAAAATCGAAAGTCTTTTACGAATAGTTTCGGTAAACAATCTTCAAAATCGAAAGTGTTTTAAGAAGACTTCAGATAAATAATCGGAAAAATCGGAAGTCTTTTTGAAAGAGTTGTGGTTCAACGTCTCAAATCTAGAGCGAACCGGAAGTCTTGTACAAAGAGTTCTGGTATGTTGTTTGTGAACTGGAAGACTTACTCTATGAGTTCCGATTTACAATGGCAAAAATGTTATTTCGGAAGTCTTGAAGCGGAAATGAAGTAAAAACCATTTTTTCAGAAATATAACCTATTTATACGAGGGTATTTTGGTCCAAAAAATTATATTGTAGGGGTATGGGTATAACTTATGGGGTATGAGGTAAAATTTTCCTATAAGACTCACAAAAGAACCAACAATGTCATCTATAAGCATTTGTCTTAACCCAATATAACACTCTTAAAACCAGGAATAATCCTCTATGACCAAGTTTCCTTGTTTGGCCAACTGTTAGCACGCCGATTTGCCTCCCTATAAATGTGCTCGATACGCAAAGCTTCAAACATCCTAACTTGAATATGGATTATCCTAGTCAAATTTGAACCATGCTTTTGTTCCAAACTCGTTCCTTTGATAGCTTCTACAATATCGTTTTCGCAATCTCTGCCATTTCTTTCCATAAATCTTTTTTCCTTTCCTCCACTGGACTAGCATAAAACATTGAAAGGTGTCGAACCTTCCCGTCTTCAGTATAAATTCTAGTGTGAATAAATTGGAAATGCCGCTTTAAAACTTGCATTTTCATTTTATCAGCTTTCCACCCTATGGTTATGCCTCCCGCAGATCCTCTTGTTTCAGAGTAAACAAAATCATTAAACCCCAAACGAGTAAAGTTTTTTTTAGGTTACCTGGATCAGATCGGGTTTCCATGACGACGAAGATATCTAGCTTCTTTTCTTAAATGTAAGAGTTACATACACGGAAAAAAAATCCATGTTTCCCACTTATCCAATTCCAAAATGATCCCAAAGTTTATTAACTATCCATAACAACTATTGTGAGATTATTGTTACCCCTTGTCTACTACTTGGTGTTTTTTCCACCATCTCCTCATCCTCTTTATCTTTGTAATCAATCTCCCCTACCCTTTTCTTGTCTTGTGGTTGAATTTCTTCTTCCGTAGGGGCTTGATTTGGTGAAGTTGATTGGAGGCACATGATCCACTATGGACGTTAAAGATTGCCAAGTAATCTTCACTTTCACTAAGGCATTTAAGTAAAACTCCTTTTTGAGTTTTCTTGAACAACTCATTTCCAATTATCACATAACCCAATGCCTTATATCTGACCTTTCAATTTGTTATCCTTATTGGGTTTTCCAAAAAAATCTATAATTGCTTTTCGCCAATAATTGTTCGACAAATTATCGATGACAAAATTTAAATAAAAAAAAATAGATTTTGATCTTGTAACTCTTATACCCCGCTAGTTTTGACTTTGACAATTTTGAGGGGAGAATAGTGGGCAAAGTCAACTTTCCTTTGACTTCAATCAACTTTTCTAATCTTCCTTTTAAGACTTTATATTCTGAATCAATCTACACGAAGTCATTCTCCTTTTTATTCTCCAGTCGAGGTACATTTTAGATGTCGACTGAATTGAATCTCCTTAAGAGTGAGTTGGATGCGACGAAGTACACAAGCAAATTCTCGTTAATGCACTTGTATTCTTTTGCCAACTATTTCATAGCCAGCTTCAAGTCACCTATGATGTCGATTATTGTTGTAACACCATATACCCCAAACTCTTATTTTATAAAGACATGCGGCTAATTTACTTAAAAATAGGGTGTCACATTCTCTCTACATAAACGAATTTCTCAATTATCACACTATAGTAGTGAAAATAAATAATAACAACTCAACTTTAATTGTCTCGTAACCCAAAATCAACTTCATTTCAATTTATAAAAAAAGTAGTTCAATAACTCTCAAGGCACAAAACAGAAAGGTAACATGTCTCAATGTTACACTATCAAAGCGACATGCGAAAAACTAAAATAAACTCAAAAGCAATAAATGACGAATAAGGTTGTTAGGCCATCCTCCAAAACACAACATCAACTAAGGCCCATCTACCTGAGTATTTGCACCACAAGCGTAAACAACAACACAAACAAACAAGTAGGGGGTAAGAATACATTCAATTATGTTAGTGGTGCATAAAACAACAAAGATAGTGCAATTAATATCGATCATCAATCATCAATCACATAAACCATTCATAATAATAATCAATCACAAAGGCAATTATGTATGCAATATATTCATCTCATTTACTCCAATGCATGTGGTACTAAGGGTTAGATATCAAAGGTATGTTACTGATTCATCCACTCGTCATTGGTTCCTCTCTAAACATGGTTCATCTTTGAACCTGGTTCCTCTCTGAACCATGAAACTCATCGTTGGTTCCTCTCTAAATCTGAGACTCGTCAGTGGACTGAACTTATCTCAGATAACGATGAATCAATGTAGAAACACGAGCTCAATTAGGATCAGATGGTCTTGCTTCGTAAACAGGAACTGACACCTCTCTCGGTTCATCACGATGGGGCGGGACCAAACGAGGATGGGAAACACAATAATATCACTCCAAGTATCCATCTTTTATATCAGATGGAGTGTTGGCCCATGTTGTTGGACGAATCATAGCAACAACGCTCTAAGGTAACCAATCCAATCAACATAAATATCATTATCCATCATACAATCAAGAGGTGAGGATGGAATATACTGGTTGTATTCGAACTGACGTATACACCTGTCAGGCAAGTATGAAACAACTGTGTCACCCCACTTCAAACACTCTTTGTACAGACACAACTCATCAAACTGACGTCATCCTTTATGATCCTCAAATGGACGCCATATGACGTCGGCAGGTGTCAGCTCGTCCAAAATAGGTCGCAAGTCATCCACCTTCAGGACTCCTTGCTTATAGGACCATCACACCGCTCGAGAAAGACCATAATTATTAGTTGGTTTCCAATTCTCACCTCTTTTTCCAAGAGTTGGAAAGTACTCGTGAATCCAACACTGTTATAATATAAAAACATAATAAACAAAATAAATTAAATTAACATACTTTATAAAATTAATTAACACATACTCTCTTCGTTCCTTTTTAAATGTCATCTTTTTACTTTTTACAAAGACCAATAAAGCTAAGCATTTTTGTTACTTTTTAAACAATCATCGTCTTTTTTCCTATCTTACTCTTAATCTTTTATTAATTTATTTGACTTTTCTCTCTCTTTGTAATAATTAACTAGGGGTATTTTGACAAAAGAACAATCAATACTATTTTGAACTTTGGAATGACACTTAAAAAGGAACAATTTTTTTTCTAAAAAATGACACTTATAAAGGAATGGAGGGAGTAATAAACAAAATTAAATTAAATACCTGTAGGAGAGTAGGATATCCATCGAGCTGCTTAAAACTGAATATGGATGCATCTCCAAGGTATCTGTATAGGATAACCAATGCAGTTGCTCCTCAATTGTATCCCGAACATCTACCTAAGTCCGTAAACAGTAAGAGATATCGTGCCACGACAAGCATAAAGGTCTTATCGGCAAAAATTATGGAACCCACCAACATCAACAAATATGTTCTAGTCATATATGCCCAGCTAGAAGCAACTCTATGTTATACGAATAAATCGTATAACCACTCCAAGTTATAATAAGAACCCCTGCAACTATGAACATATGCTTGTGCCTCACTATGTGACACACATAAGTAATCAACAGCAAGTTCAACAACAACCTCTTCAGTGACATCTTGAGGACTCCATAACACACCCCTGATGGGCAAGTGGAGCTGACAAGAGACGTCATCCAAAGTAATGCTCATCTCACCAAACGACATGTGAAATGAAGACGTCTTTAGATGCCATCTCCCCACAAATGTGGATATCAGATTTGTGTCTATCTTGTTCAAACTAGTTCTTTGAAGTGAACATAACCCGGACCGAGAAACCTAACTTTTCATCTGTTGTAGAAGAGCTAGTGGAACCCTCGATGTCATCTTAAGTTCGTGTTTAGCAACTTTCAACTCTTTCTTCAGACCTCTCTCCTGAAAACAATTAAAACACATATTATAAAACACAATATAAAACATTCAAATATTATTCAATTTCAAATATACGTCGTTTATTTACCTCACCAAACCATAAATGTCGAGCAACATGATGCTCGTACTTTACCAAAAGAGACGCATCATACGGCCCTCCTGGATAGTCAGTCGGCTTTGCTACAGATGTAGATGTGCTCCATCCTAAACTATGGTCTGGAATTCTACCGTCGACACCTCGTCATCGAACCACTATAAAAAAAACCGCACTAAAACACTTCTAAAAAGAGTTCTGATGTGATGAAAATTGAGTTTGACTTTCAGAACACTTTCCATAAAACTTCTGGTTAATTGAATGAAAATCGAAAGTCTTTTACGAATAGTTTCGGTAAACAATCTTCAAAATCGAAAGTGTTTTAAGAAGACTTCAGATAAATAATCGGAAAAATCGGAAGTCTTTTTGAAAGAGTTGTGGTTCAACGTCTCAAATCTAGAGCGAACCGGAAGTCTTGTACAAAGAGTTCTGGTATGTTGTTTGTGAACTGGAAGACTTACTCTATGAGTTCCGATTTACAATGGCAAAAATGTTATTTCGGAAGTCTTGAAGCGGAAATGAAGTAAAAACCATTTTTTCAGAAATATAACCTATTTATACGAGGGTATTTTGGTCCAAAAAATTATATTGTAGGGGTATGGGTATAACTTATGGGGTATGAGGTAAAATTTTCCTATAAGACTCACAAAAGAACCAACAATGTCATCTATAAGCATTTGTCTTAACCCAATATAACACTCTTAAAACCAGGAATAATCCTCTATGACCAAGTTTCCTTGTTTGGCCAACTGTTAGCACGCCGATTTGCCTCCCTATAAATGTGCTCGATACGCAAAGCTTCAAACATCCTAACTTGAATATGGATTATCCTAGTCAAATTTGAACCATGCTTTTGTTCCAAACTCGTTCCTTTGATAGCTTCTACAATATCGTTTTCGCAATCTCTGCCATTTCTTTCCATAAATCTTTTTTCCTTTCCTCCACTGGACTAGCATAAAACATTGAAAGGTGTCGAACCTTCCCGTCTTCAGTATAAATTCTAGTGTGAATAAATTGGAAATGCCGCTTTAAAACTTGCATTTTCATTTTATCAGCTTTCCACCCTATGGTTATGCCTCCCGCAGATCCTCTTGTTTCAGAGTAAACAAAATCATTAAACCCCAAACGAGTAAAGTTTTTTTTAGGTTACCTGGATCAGATCGGGTTTCCATGACGACGAAGATATCTAGCTTCTTTTCTTAAATGTAAGAGTTACATACACGGAAAAAAAATCCATGTTTCCCACTTATCCAATTCCAAAATGATCCCAAAGTTTATTAACTATCCATAACAACTATTGTGAGATTATTGTTACCCCTTGTCTACTACTTGGTGTTTTTTCCACCATCTCCTCATCCTCTTTATCTTTGTAATCAATCTCCCCTACCCTTTTCTTGTCTTGTGGTTGAATTTCTTCTTCCGTAGGGGCTTGATTTGGTGAAGTTGATTGGAGGCACATGATCCACTATGGACGTTAAAGATTGCCAAGTAATCTTCACTTTCACTAAGGCATTTAAGTAAAACTCCTTTTTGAGTTTTCTTGAACAACTCATTTCCAATTATCACATAACCCAATGCCTTATATCTGACCTTTCAATTTGTTATCCTTATTGGGTTTTCCAAAAAAATCTATAATTGCTTTTCGCCAATAATTGTTCGACAAATTATCGATGACAAAATTTAAATAAAAAAAAATAGATTTTGATCTTGTAACTCTTATACCCCGCTAGTTTTGACTTTGACAATTTTGAGGGGAGAATAGTGGGCAAAGTCAACTTTCCTTTGACTTCAATCAACTTTTCTAATCTTCCTTTTAAGACTTTATATTCTGAATCAATCTACACGAAGTCATTCTCCTTTTTATTCTCCAGTCGAGGTACATTTTAGATGTCGACTGAATTGAATCTCCTTAAGAGTGAGTTGGATGCGACGAAGTACACAAGCAAATTCTCGTTAATGCACTTGTATTCTTTTGCCAACTATTTCATAGCCAGCTTCAAGTCACCTATGATGTCGATTATTGTTGTAACACCATATACCCCAAACTCTTATTTTATAAAGACATGCGGCTAATTTACTTAAAAATAGGGTGTCACATTCTCTCTACATAAACGAATTTCTCAATTATCACACTATAGTAGTGAAAATAAATAATAACAACTCAACTTTAATTGTCTCGTAACCCAAAATCAACTTCATTTCAATTTATAAAAAAGTAGTTCAATAACTCTCAAGGCACAAAACAGAAAGGTAACATGTCTCAATGTTACACTATCAAAGCGACATGCGAAAAACTAAAATAAACTCAAAAGCAATAAATGACGAATAAGGTTGTTAGGCCATCCTCCAAAACACAACATCAACTAAGGCCCATCTACCTGAGTATTTGCACCACAAGCGTAAACAACAACACAAACAAACAAGTAGGGGGTAAGAATACATTCAATTATGTTAGTGGTGCATAAAACAACAAAGATAGTGCAATTAATATCGATCATCAATCATCAATCACATAAACCATTCATAATAATAATCAATCACAAAGGCAATTATGTATGCAATATATTCATCTCATTTACTCCAATGCATGTGGTACTAAGGGTTAGATATCAAAGGTATGTTACTGATTCATCCACTCGTCATTGGTTCCTCTCTAAACATGGTTCATCTTTGAACCTGGTTCCTCTCTGAACCATGAAACTCATCGTTGGTTCCTCTCTAAATCTGAGACTCGTCAGTGGACTGAAGTCCTAACTCATCACTAGACCGAAGTCCTACTTATCTCCAATATACATGACACATGAATGCAACAAACAAATGCAATACTCATCTCAAACCTCCAAATCTAATACTCATCACAGGTTCATCTCTAAACCTAAAATCCAGCATGAACATCGCCAATACAAGGCCACAATAATGGTTCCTCTCTTAACCAAACATCACAACATAACTCAACATTTTTTTATCATAACTCATCATAATAATTAAATTATATAATTTGTCGACAATACTTATTAATACTCATTAACAACAACAAAACAACATCAAATAAACATTGAAAATAGAATCCCCTTGAAAAATCAAGCCGAATGGTTAAAAATCTATCAAACAATGGATGACAGTCAACACTACGGGTATGAGAGTCGTCACACCTGCATGTCACCTCTCTTCATTGCAAACATGTTATCATGTTGACATAATGGCAAGGATCCCGTCCTTGAGGCCATGACAGTCGGTTTGTCACCTTGTTGACACCCTTCAACTTATCCTAACAAAATGGCGATTGGCCCGACACAAAGGTGACACCCGTCACGGCTGTGTAGAATGCAAATTTCTGCATTTTCTCCATTGGAGCACTTTCTTTCTCCATTAGAACATTGTCTGTAACGGTAAATTCATGATCATCAAGCTATGGATAAGCAAGACATCAAATAACAAGAGTCACCGCCTCACTTTTATTGTTTCCAAGAGAAAAGGGAAAAAGTACGAACAAAACCCAGAAGTAAGAAGTTTTCAAATCAAAACTAGTAAAATGTCAGAGATTACAGGTAAGGGGGTTGGTTACACAAAGTGAAGGTGTTAGCACCCAAAGTGTCCTAGGTACTCCTAGGGAGCCCTTTTTGTGTGCATATGTATTTGGTACAAAAGTGATGTTCACAAACAAATAGAATGGGGGGATAAGAAAAGAATTCATTAATTATATTTTTGTGTTTGTGATCCGCTGTTGCGTGCGGGTCAAAACGAATGTTTTTCAAAAACGTAGTACGGCGACAATTTTAACTCGGATATCGTTCTCACAAGGATTATTGATTATTATTATCCAAAGGTAAATCGAATTAGGGGGGTTGTTTGGTTTGGTGTTTGATTAAGAAAAAATGATTATTAAAAGCAATTCTTGAAATAAGTTGTTATGAAATAAGTGATTATGAAATAATTCAATCTACCGATTCAGTTCCTACTATCAACAATTAATATAATTTTAATACCCTAAGCGGATTTTCTATTCCTATTTGGATACAAACTCAATGACAAGCGCGGTGAAGTTTGTGAGATGTATGATCCTATTGTCCGAATTAAGCAAACGGGATAAGTTTTCATGGATTAAACAAACATGATTGATCAGACACAAAAACGAATTAAGCAAACGTCACGTACCTATGTTAGGATCATACAATCAACCAAATTGAATTAATATATTTCATGCAATCGAATTAAGCATACAAGAACACAAAATATCATTGAAAGGAATTAAACTAAAATTAACATTATAATAATCTCAAGTTTTGGAACCTGAATTACGGCAGATCGAATTAGAGGGATTAGTTCTCCATGGAATTCGTACAAGCTTTCAAATTTTTGTGAATAGTGATACCGTGTACTATTTTTGGCTGCTTATGTTATAATAAAAGTAGAATAAACCTAATTTGGTCAAAACATAACCCAGGCCCAAACTAAATAACCCAACACAAAATATAAATCTAGTGTTGAAGGCTTCAACGGATTTTTCAACCATGCTACAATCCGAATTAGCTTATGACTTCATCATGAAAGTCATATCTCTTTCTCTTAGATTTCTAACAACCGGTAACACGCCTCAATCCGATACTTCTAGCTCCAGTTATGAATTTATTCGTGCAGACTGCTAATGCTGAAAATAAACTGCGAAAAACAAATAAGTATAAAAATAAGATAAATTATAAAAACACATTAAAAGGGAAAAATAACCAAACTAAAACATAGAAATACATAAGTATAAATATAGAAGAATGTGCATCAAAATGTACTAATCAAATTCCCCCACACTTGGACTTTTGCACTCCGAGCAAAGTTTAAAATAAAACAAAGAAAACACAAACACATCATTAGTTACTCATCCTAGGCTACAAGTCTTCTTCGGTTAAGTTTGCATCGATAGGTACTAATCTTGCACACTAAGGATATCGTAGGAACACTAATCCATAATTGTGCAGTCATAAACCTCCTAAATACACAAATCAACTCGAATCATGTTATTATGTTAAAGTCTAACTTACTCATCCTTCTTTTTGCTCTTTTTCATTCAAGCGCAATCACATTAAGCCTGTTATCTCCACACACCCATAGCAAGGCGACCGGTTAGTGACTCTGATCCTTTTTGCACGAGGTTCTAGTACTTACGTGGCATAACCCTTTGCTTGGGGGATCAGACCGTAATCCGCCCTACCACGTTCAGCACCAGAAACCGCTGAACCGACTGACAACGAGTCTTATTTTCAATTTTTTTGAAGGTTCTATATCCGTTAGGTTAAGTGACCAGGTAAGGGTCACCAAACTTAGAAGGTGCATTCCCTTTTCTTTCTCTTTTTTTTTTCTTTTTCGGAACACTCACTTATATTCATCGGCTTCCCTGCGTAGAGTGTGTGTGAGATGGTGCTGACTACTGAAATAAACTACTTAAGAGCTGTCAGAGAATGAGAATTTAAGGCTAAAATATAATAAGAATTCAAATCAATTTCCATATACAGGAGACTTACGGTGTTAAGACGTTACCGATCTTGTGAATTTTTCCCAAGTCTCCGCAAACTAATCTCAAATTAGTCAGTCTATAGCCTAAAACTTTCAAGAAGATGTATTTTTTTTATTTTTTTATGACTGAAAACAAACAAAGCACTAACAAAAACAAGGAAAACAAACGAAACAAATGATTTCCCTCCCCCACACTTAAAATAAGTATTGCCCTTAATGAAAAAACATTACTAATAAAGTAGAGAGAAGAAAAGAAAGACTCCCTGATCAAGTTGCAGGATAGTTAGGTGCTTCCAAAGAAAGCTCCTCTATGCTGACATCTTCAGTCATTGAACTTCCATGGAATAACTTCAAGCACTTCCCATTGACTTTGAACGTCTTGTTAGTACCTGCACTTTTTATTTCTACTGCACCATAAGGGAAAACATTAGTAATAACAAAAGAATCAATCCATTTGGATTGAAGTTTCCCAGCCATAAGCTTAAGGCAGAAGTTAAATAGTAAAACCTGTTGGCCCACAGAAAATTCCTTCCTAGAAATCATTTTATCATGGAAGTGCTTAGTTTTCTCTTTATAAATCCTAGAGCTTTCACAAGCCTCTAGTCTAAGCTCTTCCAGCTGTTGTAATTGGAGTTTTCTTTCAATATCTGCTTGTTGCATCTCCAAATTACAACTTTTCACCGCCCAATAAGCACGATGTTCTATCTCAACAGGAAGATGACATGCCTTACCAAAAACAAGTCGATAAGGAGACATCCCAATGGGTGTCTTGAAAGCTGTTCTTTAGGCCCAAAGTGCGTTTTCTAGATGACGGCTCTAGTCCTTCCTGTTTGACTGCACCATTTTCTCTAAAACCTGTTTGATCTCCCTGTTTGAGATCTCAGCTTACCCATTAGTTTGTGGGTGATATGCAGTAGAGACTATGTGCACAACTCCATACTTCCTGAGAAAAGCTTCCATGGTGCGGTTACAAAAATGAGTGCCTTGGTCACTTATGATAGCTTGTGGTATTCCAAACCTGCAAAAGATATTAGACCTGGCAAAATCTGCAACAACTCTATAATCATTAGTCCTAGTGGGGATAGATTCCACCCACTTTGAAACATAATCAACAACAAGCAAAATTTAAAGGAAACTTCAAATGATACAGGAAAGGTGTAAGACCCTAATTTTGACCCTAAGATCCCTCATGGCATCATATCATTGCTCATTGCACTGCCTTAAGGATCATAGCATGTTTGGCTCCTTAACCCTAGGGTGGGACTTGTGTGAGTGGTTTGAGACTGTCATACCCCAATTTTGTCCGGGCATATTTAAATTTTCATAGAATTGATTTCATTTTTATTTTACATCATATGCATAGCATGACATACGTTCCATCATGAACAATACCTAAAATATCAGTCAGAATAAATTTATTGAAAATACAGACAAATCGGTTGAATCATTCCTCAAGAACATGCAAAATCAGCGGGTAAAAAGTTTCAAATTTAAAATTACAGACACCAATATTATTAATCTACGGTTCACGTAGTTTAACCTGGTGTGCTCGTTGTATTTTTCAGCGACTATTTCGGTCGCATTTTGATCCGTCTGAGCCTTTTAACCGGTGCAAATTTATTTCAGAATATGAAGAAACGCTGTATTTTTTCAATAAATATATTTTATGCTGATCATTTTAGTGTGACCAATTTAATTTTCCGAGTAAATTTGTACTCGGTTTCTATTTCTAATTGGTCAATTTTGTTTTGGTTTAGTTATTAATTAAAAGTAATTTAAGTTTATTTGAATCAAATATTAAATAAAAATTTTAGGAGTTTATTTTCTTAAAGGAATAATAATTTAATGAAAAAATATATTTGGTACATTGGATCCTGCCAGCTGGTATCCACTCACATGTCTCCTCACGCAGCCACCTATCACTGTCCTCACGCCTCCCTACTCAGCTACCAACACGTCTCTCTCAATCACTCAGCTACCAACAACTCTCTCTCTGTCCACTATTTCACTCACCCTTATCCTCTCTTTCACACTCCACCAATTCACTCACCACAAACAAAATTCATTCACACACACATTTCTCTGAACCTCTCTTCTCTCTCTACTCTACGAAAAAAAAGAAAAATAAGAAGAGGATTTTCCTCTTCATCTCTTCATCGCCTCCACCACCCAAAACCACCCTAACAGCCACCATTCACCGCCGAAATCCACCGATTAACCTCCACCCAATAAAACCCCTTCACCAACAACTCCATCGCTTCACCTTCAAATCGCTACCTTCAACCCCTAAATCAACCCGCCACTCACAAATCGAAAACCCTCGCCGCTCAAGCCACCATCGACCAACGACCTTCTGCTCTCTCCGCCGTAGACCGGTCCATCACCATTTCTTCAAGATCCTTCCTATCACCGGTAACCGCAGAATAAAACCCAACGGCGCTTCGGCATTTAGCTCGGATCTAGATTCTCGGTGACTTAAGGATATTTGGGAGTATTTGATTCACAACGGTAGCTTGAAGAAGACAGTGTCGTGACTTATCTTCAAAAAGCTCAAGGTTGGAGTATGGTTTTTCTGTTGTACGCGAACGAAGCAACGCCGAAACCACAATGGTTTGAGGATGTTGAAAGGGTTGGTATTAGCAGTTGATGCGGTCTGCTAAGGATGTAGTAACTCGGTGTAAAAGCAACATCGCTCGCAAGCCAAGGATGCAACAACAACGGTTCTGTTATTTGGTAACTCCTTTGTTCAAGAACTCATCACATTTTTGAGATGTTTTTTTTTATTATTTGAATCATTTTATGTTGGAATACGTTGATATTATGGATAGACTTTGTGTGATATATACTGCGTTGTTAACATTGCAACAACCACCTCCAAGAATTTGGTAATCTTTAAATCCTTTGGTTTTGTTTGCATTATAATTGCCATTGTTGTGCATTGGGATTTGCCATATCGACTTGTTAACTTCTCGTTAATATTCCGGCCTTTCGTAACAGAACTTGTTTTGGTTAAATTTATGATTAAGAATTGTGATTCTGCATAAGCTACAGTCTTGTGCATCCGATTGGTTTTGATAATATGTTGTATAGTTAAGTGTTGAATATTTTGACGAAATTCTGAAATTTCTGTTCAACTCACTGCATCAGTCTTGTTTACTCTTTGATAAAAGTTGAATACTTGATAAAAATTCTGCTATGAATTTAATACATTTGGCTAAAAATTCTGCTATGAATTTAACACATTTGGTTAAAAATTCTGCTATAGTAATAATACATATTTTTAGTTGTTACTATACTTCAGTTTTATTTTGATATAGCAGGTGAGTTACATTGCCATGTTTTATCTCGTAAGTCCATTTGGCCTGAGTATTTGAGTTTTAATTATGCACATGTGATCGGAATTTCAATTTAAGATCGTGTCTGTTTGCAAATTCATTTGTGTTGAAACTTAAACTTTTGAATTGATTCCGTAGATTGTTTTAGTTGCAGTCATTTGATTTTGGGGTATGTCAATTAAAAAACTATGGATTTGATTTTGGGGTATGTCAATTGAAAAACCAGGGATATATGGAATGGTTACTGTATTGGAATTAAAGATAGTTTCTAGCATGATATAAATTCCAAGGTTTAAACTTATTCTTGTATTATTCCAACTTTTGAGTCAATTAGTCTTTCTTCTAGTTAAGGGGAATATGGATAATATTAATTATAATATTATGATTATATTAATTAATATTGTAGTTATATTGTCAATTAAGGGTTAAAGAGTGTGATTATGTTGATAAATAATTGTTAAAAAAAAATAATTTTAATCAACTTTATTGTTTGATTTAAATAAATAATTTTGATAATTAATATTAATTAATTTAGTTAATCAATTTAATCGAACTCTAATCAACTAATTTTGATAATTAAAGGTTAATCGATTTCCTCCACTATTATATTACCAACTCCATTTCATAATCATTTCAAAGCTAAGCCCATTCAATTCAAAACCATTGTTAAGCCATTAAAACCACACAATTCTTGATTTAACCCCAAGCCCATTTTCAAACACCCTGTAAGTCGATCGCTTTTATGCATCACCATCAACCTCAAATAGCTTACTCTTGGGCTTTCTTACAATGAAACTTACTCGGTTTTAATTAATCGATTAAATGGACCATTCACTAAATAAATTTAATTCATTCACAAGAATGCAATTTTTAAAACCTCGATCCGACATCGAAAGTCAAATTAAAATACTTAATCAAATCTAAACGACACTTCATTTGAAAATGAAAAGGGGGATGGTTTTGAGTTTTCAACTCCTCTCCTCGATTATTTGAATACGAGTTTTCTTACTCGGTTAGTCAAATGGTCGTCATTTCTAATCCATTTAAGCACAAACAAATCAAATTCTTTTATTACAAGAAACTAAGAGGGAGATAACTTTGAGTCTTCAATTTTCTCTCCACGACTATTTGAATACAAGTTCTCTTACTTGGTTATTCAAATAATTGTCGTTCCTCTACAAACTTCTAAACCTGATTAAATCAAAATATTTTTACAGTAAGCTAAAATGAAAAAGGAGTTGACTTTGAGTCTTCAACTTCTCTCCTCAATTATTTGAATACGAGTTCTCTTACTCGGTCAGTCGAACAATTGTCATTTTTCCATCAACTTATACCATAAGTCAAATTATTCTCAAATCAAAACTATACGAAAAGGGAGATGGTCTTGAGTTTTCAATTCCTCTTCTCAAATGCTTGGATATGAGTTGTTTTACTCAGTCATTCAAGTATTTGTCGTTCTTTCTAAAATACGTAAACCATATACCACATTATTTTCATAAATACTCAGATGAAACAGAGAGTGGTTTAGAGTCTTCTATTCCTCTTCCCGACTATTAGGATACGAGTTGTCTTACTCGACCATCCGAGTAATCGTCATCCGTTCAAAACACCTTAATTATTATCCAATCCTTTTCATAATTACTCAGATGAAACAGAGAGTGGTTTAGAGTCTTCTATTCCTCTTCCCGACTATTAGGATACGAGTTGTCTTACTCGACCATCCGAGTAATCGTCATCCGTTCAAAACACCTTAATTATTATCCAATCCTTTTCATAATTACTCAGATGAAACAGAAAGCGGTCTAGAGTCTTCTATTCCCTTTCCCGACTGTTAGGATACGAGTTGTCTTACTCGAATATCCGAGTAATCATCATCCAACAAAATGTCTCAACACATCAAATATATACATCTTCTGCGCCCCGTGCGATCAAAACATCTTAACCAATCAAAACATCCAACATATTAATCCAGCTTGTCACCCTCGTGTGATCAAAACTCTTTTCAGAAAGAACACTGTTTAATCTTTTCTAATGCGCACAACAAACTAGTGCTTAAGCCTCCGCCGAGAGTAGACAAGCCAACGTTTAGCCTTTAGAACACGATCTAAATAGTTGTTCGGTAAAAAACACCAACCAATCGTAGTCCCCGAACTACGAATGCTCTGACTTCCTTATTGCACTATAAGGATACGTAGGCAGGAGATTGCTGTATCTTCGCGAGCACACTAATAAAAAACCTCCCCTTTCTCCTTTCTGAGGTTCTCATCCATTTCTATTTTCAATATTTTATAACCGAAAAATAACAAACAAACATAAATTAACACTCGAAACGCACATTAGAACTAAAAGGTTCCCGTTGAGTACAACGGACGTAAGGGGTGCCAATACCTTCCCCTTACGTAATCCACTCCCGAACCCGAATATGGTTGCGACGACCATTATTCCATTTCCTAAAGGTTTTATCGATATTTTCCTATCCCTTCATTGGGATAAATAAAGTTCGGTGGCGACTCTGTTCGAACATAAAATTTTTCCGCGACCATCGCGAGGAATCGTATTTTTCGAGATACGACTGATGGCGACTCTGCTGGGGAATAGCTCCAAGCAAAAGAGAGTGAGGCCTAATTTAGTTCTGTTTCTGTATTGTGTGTTAATCTTGTTTGTTTATCTGTTATTTTCTATTTAGCTATTATTATTCTGTTGTAATTATTATGATTTATTGACTATGTCTTGTTTGGGGCTCTCTGTTAGTGGTGCTTTGTGAGATAGGCTCTCAACCCGAGCCTGAGAAAAACCATAAGTTTAAGTTGGTGGTTGCATAGTGGGCGCCCACAAGGAGTCTTCCTTGTTGGGAAGAAACGAAGACCCCGCCTAGAGGAGATTCTCTTGAGATATTATTTTCCGACGAGTCTTCGTCACGACGATAGTATTTTCAAGTTGGACCAATGACTCTAGGGACCTTTTAACCCATTATATCCGGTGGTTATGTAGTATCTACCTGAAAAGTCCTAGACTTATTAGGTTAATACGAAAGCCCCAATCAGATGAGATCCCTTGGACGTATTACTATCTTACAGTAATACTTCCAACCTCGATCTATGACTCTGAGAACCTTGTTAGAACCATGGACTCGAGAGTCGTGTAGTAGAATCCTCATGGAGTTTTCCTTGTTGGGATAATACGAAGACCTCACCTAGACAAGATCTTCTTAAGGATATTATTGTCCGACGAGTCTTCGTCACGACAGTGACGTTCTCAAGAAATATCCGTGACTCTAGGAACCTACCAACTGTAGAGCCTACCCATGGGGTTCCATTATTCAGAGATACCCGTCGTTCACCCATTATTCTGATCTATCTAAAAACACCCTGAACTTGTGATCCTAAACATGTCACTACATTCATACACATATCATTACATTTCTATTTATCATCATAAGTTTCATATCATTTTCCACACAAAAAAATACCGAAAAACTCATACGTCCTTCGTCCATAACCTGTAGTTGATTTCCCGACACTTATATCAGACTTGAAGTAGCTCTTGAGAGGAGATATGGACTCGATGAAAAATCAGCTAGACCAACTTGTGGAAGCCATGACAGCTTTAGCAAAGAGAGATGACAACATTCAACAGACTGCAGTTATTGAGAATGTCGTTCCGCCTCCAGTAAATAATCTTACCCAACCTTGGCCTACGCAAACCCCAGTTAATAACTCGGTTGTACAAAAACATCATATTGTTCGAGATAAGGGTTCCTCATATCATGATGATGTTGAGTATCATAGCTTTGCATTCTCTGGGCCAGATTCCCATGGGACGAGCCTTGTGGTTAATACTGAACAACTACAAGATGATGAGATTGCTAAAAGATGCTGCGTGCTAGAGAAAAGACTCAAGGCCATAGAAGGACAAGATACTGTTGAACAGAGTGCCTTAGACATGTGTTTGGTACTTGGCCTAGTTATACCTGCAAAATTCAAAGTACCAGAATTTGAAAAATACAAAGGGGATAGTTGTCCAAAGCACCATTTGGTAATGTTTTGCCGCAAAATGACATCTTATGCCCACGATGATAAGCTAATGATTCACTGTTTTCAGGACAGTTTGACTGGGGCATCATTGAGTTGGTATATGAAGTTAGAAAGGAGTCACATTCAGTCATGGTTGGACCTAGCTAACTCCTTTTTGAAGCAGTACAAATACAATTTGGACATGGCTCCCGATCGCATGCAGTTGAAAGCCTTATATAAGGAGAGCAACGAATCCTTCAGAGGGTATGCCCAAAGATGGAGAGATTTAGCAGGTCGCGTTGAACCGCCACTCTTAGACAAAGAAGTTATGGAATTATTCAGGGACACCTTGCAAAGTCCTTACTTTGAAAGGATGATTAGCAGTGCAACATCAGACTTCACTCACTTAGTGTCAATCGGAGAACGTATCGAGTGCAGCCTCAAAAGTGGAAGAATCCAATGCGCCTCAAATAGCATGAGCATTGAGAGTAAACCTATTGCCAGTTCCCCAAAGGAAGAAGAGGTTGAAGTTAATGCAGTCTGGGAAATCCCACAAGCTCCATATCAGAGACCATCCTCTCCTTATGGTCAGTATCCTACGAGTCGAGGATCTCCTCAGTATCAACAGCAGATTCCACCTCAACAGCCATACAAACGGCAGAATACTCCACATCAGCACCGTCAACATGCTCAACAAAGGCCAAGGAAGCCAGAGAGACACATTGATCATCTTCCAATGCCATACAGTCAATTACTTCCATATTTGATCAAGAGAGGACTGATAGTGCCGAAGGAGATAAAACCAGTAAGTCCTCCATATCCGCCAAGTTTTGACGCCAACTCTCGATGTGACTTCCATGCTGGGGCACAAGGGCATTCAACTGAAGACTGTAAGGTGCTCAAAAGCAAGGTACAAAATCTGCTTGATTCCAAGATGTTCTCACTTGCGCCTCGAAGCTTGCAAATCAATAATACTTTTTCGCCTAGCTATTGGGGTCCATCAGTCCAAACTGTGGAGGAGATTTCCGAGAATAGGTCTGAAGATGATTATCGTACTAATCTCGATGAGGAGAAATACCACTACTCTGAAGAAGGCTAGCTCTGCAGTGAACCAGACACGAGAGAGCTTCCTCTGCACTGGCAATCATTTGGCTATTCCTCGCATTTCATTTGTATTTTTCTTTGCATGTTAAGTACTTATCTGCTTTCAACTATTGTTGATTTCCTTTAATGGTATTATTAATGAAATGATTATGCATGTTTTGAACGAATCCTTTCGTATTCACTCATTTTTTCCATTGATATAAAAACATATTTCTCCCATTCACTTATCAAACTGATTATTTTAGCAAAGATTGAAGGGAGAATGACGAAAACGAAATACTCATAATTGTTGATTGTATGCTTTCGGATAAAACCTTGCTGATGATGTACAGGCATTGTTTCAAATCCCTAAACACCGGAGAGATAAGGAGTTAATCCCTAGTCAACCACTTCGAGCCTAGAAGTAGAAGTTTCTTTCAGATCTACGAACCCTTACATTTAACCCGGGGAAGGGTAGTGTTCAGTTAATCTGATTACGCATTAAAATTACAAGGAGAAACATCCCGTCTGTGGATCAACTACATGCCATTCTTCGCACACATCCTGAAGTGTCGAAGAAACCTTGAAAAATACCAAAGTTATGTCGGTTGTTCTTCAATGACCAATGATTTGGCAGTCATAATCTTCCAAAAAAAAATCAAAGAAAGAGCCCGCTAAGTCGAACACCCAAAAAGGAGACTTAGGCAAAAATTAGGGCAATCCCGATGGACTAAAAAGCTTCAAAAAACGGTCCAGGCAAAAGTTAGGGATCAAGAAAAAAATCATCAAAAAAGGCAATGAAAACCCTCAACAAAACAAAACGAGATTTGGTGACCACCATTACCAAAATCAAAGGGTCACCAACATCCATGAAGAGAAAAATAAGATGGCTGCCATTTCAAGAGACCTTGAATCACCATCTTTATCCTTACACCTTCAAGAAGACGAATGTGTATGTTAAATTAACTGAAAGTAGGATTGGAGATCATCATGAAGAAGGGGTGGGTTAAAACAAAATTTGAGCCTTATATCCTTTCGTTCAAAAACCGTGAACCATGCCACATTACAACCCTCAAAAGACCTAATTGAAGTAGGGTTTATTCTGAAAGCATACTACAACAAGGTTGCGTAAACTGACTCCTAAATATTTGCTAATTACCTGTATTGGCATCATGTCCCGCTGTATCTTTCACACACTAGCCAAATCAGCAATGTGTTTGAACTAATGGTTCATTCGTCACACACTATCACATCACCTCAATAAATGATTTTTCAAACCTGCATGAATGTCGCATTAAAATTACCATTGATTGAATAAACAATTTTAACTGCAAGTAAGCGCTTGACATCAAGGAACTTCAAAGAAGCAATCGGAGAAGAACTTGATCATTCGTCGGTGCTGACCCGAATCAAGACTACTTCCTAACCCTATGGATCAAGGGCATGGCATCCAATGACTATGAATTGGTCAGTAAAAAAATCCCTAAGCATCAGTGGATCAAGGAGTCAAATTATTACAACATACTCAGTCAATCTGGGGCACGCCTTTCAAAATCTCAATCAGGGGCAAAACACTACAAGACTCATACACTGGGGCAAATTGGTTCAAGCCATGGTATAATTGTTCCCAGGATTTCCTTTCAAAAGGTTAATCCCTGCACACTGGGGCAGACAAGTTCCAAAGAGCCTTAGAGCAGAGCAAAAGCACAATCATCATGCATTGATTACGTCGCTACGCTCATAAAATTGTTTGTAAACCATCGAGGCATATCAGGCAAAGAAGTTGAGGTTCTCTCAAGAACAAGCACACAGTTTATCGACAAAGGATCAAACTTGGGGCACCAAGAGCATCCATGTCTATCACCCAATCATCACATAGTCAAAATATCGAGTGTCGGGAAGTCAAAACCTTTCACAAACCAAAGTCCAATCCAAATTGGCAATTACCAAAAAAAACAAAGTCCAATCCATATTGGCAGCTACCAAAAATAAAAGTCCACTTCATTGGCATCCTCGTAATATCAAATTCCAAATTGGCATCTCCAAAACCAAAGTCCAATCCATATTGGCCACAACAAAAAGTCCACTTTGCTGGCGTCTTCATAAACTCAAATCCAATCAACATTGGTACCCAGAAAGTCTCACCTTCAAAAGGGAGATCAATCCAAAAATAACCAATATTCATCTTGCATTACCACATGCACTGCATACAATAAACACACATGACTTTCCTTCCAAATAAGGAAGTTACATATCAAAAATCTCCTACACAAAAATGAGAAATTTTCATTAACATGCATTACATGCATACATAACATCATAATTCCTTCCCATCAATCCTTTGATGAGGACATAACCTGATCCCTCTTTACCATCAGCCCTCTGATGATGACATTTCACAAAAAAATCCACCAACCCTTTGGTGATGCCACTCCATAGTGAGGTCTCTTTTCCATCAGCCATCTGATGACGATTATCCTTTTCCACCAACCCTTTGGTGATGCCACTCCATAGTGAGGTTTCTTTTCCACCAACCCTTTGATGATGCCACTCCATAGTGAGGTTTCTTTTCCACCAACCCTTTGGTGATGCCACTCCATAGTGAGGTTTCTTTGCCACCAACCCTTTGGTGACGACATCCTTTAGTTTCTTTCCGTCAACCCTTTGACGATGACAATTATTTTCCATCAACCCTTTGATGATGCCACTCCATAGTGAAGTTTCTTTCCTTCAACCCTTTGACGATGATACTGCCTATATAATTCCTTTTCCACCAACCCTTTGGTGATGCCATCCTTTACTTCTTTCCGTCAACCCATTGACGATGACAAACTACCTTCTCATCAGTCCTCTGATGATGATCTTTTCCATCAGCTCTCTGGTGATGACATTTACCTTTCCGTCAACCCTTTGACGATGACAGTTACCTTTTCATCAACTCTTTGATGATGATATTACCAAATAATCTAAAAAAAAACCCTACAAAAAATATCCAAGTACCTTGTTGCATTCCCACATGCATCACATGCATCATTTCATGCATAATTTTCCTGCCAAATAGGAAGATTCATCAAACACAATCCTATAAATCACTAGCATACCCATGCATAAGCACTCCTGTCAAAACGGAAATTTCATAAAAAATGAACCAAATTACTCGCATTCATACATACACATCCTAAATATCCCCATCAATTGCATCCCTTCATGCATTTAATGCATCATCCCATGCATGGCATTGCCACCCAAAGTGGAACATCATGCAAACATAAAATATCAAGATCCAGGGTCGTACATATGTATCCCGGACTTTCCTAATTTAATTCAATAGAGTTATTACCTTGCATGTGCTCGTGGAATTATTTCCCAGCCAATCATTCTTCAACTTTGTGATTAATAATTATATTCGCCAACATCTTTGCTATCATCGCTCCCCAAGCAGAGGTTACCCTAAAAAGTCTCTTATGAGCTTTTCCACTGCAGAGCATTTATAGTAAATCTCCTCCAAAAGGAGTCTTGTCTAAAACATTTCCCCCAACAGATAAACATCTGAGATACTGCTTCATTTATATGGAGAATCTCAGTTGTCTGTTTGAGATGCTGCTTCATCAACATGAAGAGTCTCATTCGGTTTTTAGAGATACTGCTCTAATATCCTCGAAGAGTCTTAGATTTAATTAAGGTATCATTCCCTTGTTCGGAATATCTTAATTCTATCAAATAAGATGCTGCTTCGACTCGATACAGAGAATCTCATTTCTGCTGTTTGAGATGCTACTTCATCAATATAAAGAGTCGCATTCATTTTTAGAGACACTGCTCTAGGTATCCTCGGAGAATCTTAGATACGGTTGAGGTATCATTTCCTTGTCGGAATATCTCAATTATATCATATAAGGTACTGCTTCGTTGATCCTCAGAGAATCTCGTGCGTTCAAATCGAGACATTATTCTGCTAATTATCAGAAAGTCTTAGATACAGTTGAGGTATCATTCCATTATTGGAATATCTCGATTATGACATCCAAGATATTGTTCTGACGATTTCCAGAGAGTCTTGACTGTTTCATTTTTCTTACTGTATTTCTCACTGCATTTTCTTTTTGCATTTCTCCATTGCATTCCAAAGGACAAAATTTGGGTCTTTTTAGTATTTAATTACCTTCCACCATGAATGTATGAAGACTATTGTCATTCCTATTTTCTAGTTCAAGATAATTAAATAGGGGCAACTGTCATACCCCAATTTTGTCCGGGCATATTTAAATTTTCATAGAATTGATTTCATTTTTATTTTACATCATATGCATAGCATGACATACGTTCCATCATGAACAATACCTAAAATATCAGTCAGAATAAATTTATTGAAAATACAGACAAATCGGTTGAATCATTCCTCAAGAACATGCAA
This sequence comes from Lathyrus oleraceus, assembly GCF_024323335.1. Classification (NCBI taxonomy): domain Eukaryota; kingdom Viridiplantae; phylum Streptophyta; class Magnoliopsida; order Fabales; family Fabaceae; genus Lathyrus; species Lathyrus oleraceus. Next base: position 244,715,325 of record NC_066583.1, read on the forward strand.
AATCAGCGGGTAAAAAGTTTCAAATTTAAAATTACAGACACCAATATTATTAATCTACGGTTCACGTAGTTTAACCTGGTGTGCTCGTTGTATTTTTCAGCGACTATTTCGGTCGCATTTTGATCCGTCTGAGCCTTTTAACCGGTGCAAATTTATTTCAGAATATGAAGAAACGCTGTATTTTTTCAATAAATATATTTTATGCTGATCATTTTAGTGTGACCAATTTAATTTTCCGAGTAAATTTGTACTCGGTTTCTATTTCTAATTGGTCAATTTTGTTTTGGTTTAGTTATTAATTAAAAGTAATTTAAGTTTATTTGAATCAAATATTAAATAAAAATTTTAGGAGTTTATTTTCTTAAAGGAATAATAATTTAATGAAAAAATATATTTGGTACATTGGATCCTGCCAGCTGGTATCCACTCACATGTCTCCTCACGCAGCCACCTATCACTGTCCTCACGCCTCCCTACTCAGCTACCAACACGTCTCTCTCAATCACTCAGCTACCAACAACTCTCTCTCTGTCCACTATTTCACTCACCCTTATCCTCTCTTTCACACTCCACCAATTCACTCACCACAAACAAAATTCATTCACACACACATTTCTCTGAACCTCTCTTCTCTCTCTACTCTACGAAAAAAAAGAAAAATAAGAAGAGGATTTTCCTCTTCATCTCTTCATCGCCTCCACCACCCAAAACCACCCTAACAGCCACCATTCACCGCCGAAATCCACCGATTAACCTCCACCCAATAAAACCCCTTCACCAACAACTCCATCGCTTCACCTTCAAATCGCTACCTTCAACCCCTAAATCAACCCGCCACTCACAAATCGAAAACCCTCGCCGCTCAAGCCACCATCGACCAACGACCTTCTGCTCTCTCCGCCGTAGACCGGTCCATCACCATTTCTTCAAGATCCTTCCTATCACCGGTAACCGCAGAATAAAACCCAACGGCGCTTCGGCATTTAGCTCGGATCTAGATTCTCGGTGACTTAAGGATATTTGGGAGTATTTGATTCACAACGGTAGCTTGAAGAAGACAGTGTCGTGACTTATCTTCAAAAAGCTCAAGGTTGGAGTATGGTTTTTCTGTTGTACGCGAACGAAGCAACGCCGAAACCACAATGGTTTGAGGATGTTGAAAGGGTTGGTATTAGCAGTTGATGCGGTCTGCTAAGGATGTAGTAACTCGGTGTAAAAGCAACATCGCTCGCAAGCCAAGGATGCAACAACAACGGTTCTGTTATTTGGTAACTCCTTTGTTCAAGAACTCATCACATTTTTGAGATGTTTTTTTTTATTATTTGAATCATTTTATGTTGGAATACGTTGATATTATGGATAGACTTTGTGTGATATATACTGCGTTGTTAACATTGCAACAACCACCTCCAAGAATTTGGTAATCTTTAAATCCTTTGGTTTTGTTTGCATTATAATTGCCATTGTTGTGCATTGGGATTTGCCATATCGACTTGTTAACTTCTCGTTAATATTCCGGCCTTTCGTAACAGAACTTGTTTTGGTTAAATTTATGATTAAGAATTGTGATTCTGCATAAGCTACAGTCTTGTGCATCCGATTGGTTTTGATAATATGTTGTATAGTTAAGTGTTGAATATTTTGACGAAATTCTGAAATTTCTGTTCAACTCACTGCATCAGTCTTGTTTACTCTTTGATAAAAGTTGAATACTTGATAAAAATTCTGCTATGAATTTAATACATTTGGCTAAAAATTCTGCTATGAATTTAACACATTTGGTTAAAAATTCTGCTATAGTAATAATACATATTTTTAGTTGTTACTATACTTCAGTTTTATTTTGATATAGCAGGTGAGTTACATTGCCATGTTTTATCTCGTAAGTCCATTTGGCCTGAGTATTTGAGTTTTAATTATGCACATGTGATCGGAATTTCAATTTAAGATCGTGTCTGTTTGCAAATTCATTTGTGTTGAAACTTAAACTTTTGAATTGATTCCGTAGATTGTTTTAGTTGCAGTCATTTGATTTTGGGGTATGTCAATTAAAAAACTATGGATTTGATTTTGGGGTATGTCAATTGAAAAACCAGGGATATATGGAATGGTTACTGTATTGGAATTAAAGATAGTTTCTAGCATGATATAAATTCCAAGGTTTAAACTTATTCTTGTATTATTCCAACTTTTGAGTCAATTAGTCTTTCTTCTAGTTAAGGGGAATATGGATAATATTAATTATAATATTATGATTATATTAATTAATATTGTAGTTATATTGTCAATTAAGGGTTAAAGAGTGTGATTATGTTGATAAATAATTGTTAAAAAAAAAATAATTTTAATCAACTTTATTGTTTGATTTAAATAAATAATTTTGATAATTAATATTAATTAATTTAGTTAATCAATTTAATCGAACTCTAATCAACTAATTTTGATAATTAAAGGTTAATCGATTTCCTCCACTATTATATTACCAACTCCATTTCATAATCATTTCAAAGCTAAGCCCATTCAATTCAAAACCATTGTTAAGCCATTAAAACCACACAATTCTTGATTTAACCCCAAGCCCATTTTCAAACACCCTGTAAGTCGATCGCTTTTATGCATCACCATCAACCTCAAATAGCTTACTCTTGGGCTTTCTTACAATGAAACTTACTCGGTTTTAATTAATCGATTAAATGGACCATTCACTAAATAAATTTAATTCATTCACAAGAATGCAATTTTTAAAACCTCGATCCGACATCGAAAGTCAAATTAAAATACTTAATCAAATCTAAACGACACTTCATTTGAAAATGAAAAGGGGGATGGTTTTGAGTTTTCAACTCCTCTCCTCGATTATTTGAATACGAGTTTTCTTACTCGGTTAGTCAAATGGTCGTCATTTCTAATCCATTTAAGCACAAACAAATCAAATTCTTTTATTACAAGAAACTAAGAGGGAGATAACTTTGAGTCTTCAATTTTCTCTCCACGACTATTTGAATACAAGTTCTCTTACTTGGTTATTCAAATAATTGTCGTTCCTCTACAAACTTCTAAACCTGATTAAATCAAAATATTTTTACAGTAAGCTAAAATGAAAAAGGAGTTGACTTTGAGTCTTCAACTTCTCTCCTCAATTATTTGAATACGAGTTCTCTTACTCGGTCAGTCGAACAATTGTCATTTTTCCATCAACTTATACCATAAGTCAAATTATTCTCAAATCAAAACTATACGAAAAGGGAGATGGTCTTGAGTTTTCAATTCCTCTTCTCAAATGCTTGGATATGAGTTGTTTTACTCAGTCATTCAAGTATTTGTCGTTCTTTCTAAAATACGTAAACCATATACCACATTATTTTCATAAATACTCAGATGAAACAGAGAGTGGTTTAGAGTCTTCTATTCCTCTTCCCGACTATTAGGATACGAGTTGTCTTACTCGACCATCCGAGTAATCGTCATCCGTTCAAAACACCTTAATTATTATCCAATCCTTTTCATAATTACTCAGATGAAACAGAGAGTGGTTTAGAGTCTTCTATTCCTCTTCCCGACTATTAGGATACGAGTTGTCTTACTCGACCATCCGAGTAATCGTCATCCGTTCAAAACACCTTAATTATTATCCAATCCTTTTCATAATTACTCAGATGAAACAGAAAGCGGTCTAGAGTCTTCTATTCCCTTTCCCGACTGTTAGGATACGAGTTGTCTTACTCGAATATCCGAGTAATCATCATCCAACAAAATGTCTCAACACATCAAATATATACATCTTCTGCGCCCCGTGCGATCAAAACATCTTAACCAATCAAAACATCCAACATATTAATCCAGCTTGTCACCCTCGTGTGATCAAAACTCTTTTCAGAAAGAACACTGTTTAATCTTTTCTAATGCGCACAACAAACTAGTGCTTAAGCCTCCGCCGAGAGTAGACAAGCCAACGTTTAGCCTTTAGAACACGATCTAAATAGTTGTTCGGTAAAAAACACCAACCAATCGTAGTCCCCGAACTACGAATGCTCTGACTTCCTTATTGCACTATAAGGATACGTAGGCAGGAGATTGCTGTATCTTCGCGAGCACACTAATAAAAAACCTCCCCTTTCTCCTTTCTGAGGTTCTCATCCATTTCTATTTTCAATATTTTATAACCGAAAAATAACAAACAAACATAAATTAACACTCGAAACGCACATTAGAACTAAAAGGTTCCCGTTGAGTACAACGGACGTAAGGGGTGCCAATACCTTCCCCTTACGTAATCTACTCCCGAACCCGAATATGGTTGCGACGACCATTATTCCATTTCCTAAAGGTTTTATCGATATTTTCCTATCCCTTCATTGGGATAAATAAAGTTCGGTGGCGACTCTGTTCGAACATAAAATTTTTCCGCGACCATCGCGAGGAATCGTATTTTTCGAGATACGACAGAGACCACCAAGCATGCTTGTATTGTATATTATTGCTTTTCTTATTTGTTTACTAACCAAAAGCACAAAAATATGTCACTAACTCTCTTTGTTTTGAAGCTCAAGTGATCATGTGCTCCCATGCTCCTAGGAGGCTCATAAGCTCAATAAAGTGGTTAGATGAAGATGAGAAGCAAGCATGACAATGGTCCAAAAAGCTCTTAATCATCATATATGTCTCCCAAGTATCTCAATTTTCCAATTTGATCAAGATAACCCAAAGGGTTTGAGGATTGTTTCCCAAGGAAACCCTAATTCAACTGTGCATTGGTTGTGCCTTGCTCATGAAGCAACCTCAACCTATGATCAAATTTAATCAAGATAAGTTCTTTAATTCATTATTTTATGCATATATGATCCTATGTGAGGATCCTCAATCATTCATTCATCAAGATTTGAAGTTTGGCCTTGAGAAGTTGACCAGTCAAGTCATCTAACTAAGCCGAGTATCATTGAGACACAACTTGTGATGTGTTTGTCAAATGAAGATGACCCCTAGAGCAAACATGTTCTTAAGAACCATATGAACAACTTTCATGTTCATCTAAAATCCATTTGAAACTTGTAAGATCATCATTCATTTCAAAACATTATAGGTCATTTTGATTGAAAAATGTCCAACTTCAAGTACCCATAACTTTCACATGAAAAGTCCAAATGATTCAAAATTTAAGTCTAAATTGACCATGTTGAAGGGATATACAACTTTTATGTTGGAGGTTTTTCCATTTGAGGCTTGCATCATTGAAACAGAAGGGCTTGAAGAGGCTTGGTTTTGGTAAAAAAAAATCAAAAGGGAAGCTAGACATGTTTTGTATCCAAACCTTCACAGCCAATTTTCATAAATTTCCAAAATCCAAATGAATTTTTTCCCAACATGACTTTTCTTCCTTATTTTAAGGGATTTCCAACCATTACTCACATTAATTTTTTGGACTTTCCATGAGTGAGTTTCGAAGAGCTTCATGTTTATGTTCATTTTTGCATTTCACTTTGTAACTTGGTGTGCAAGCTTGTGCAACCCCTTGTACACATCTAATTCACTTCCATTTGATCTCAGCATGGATTTTCATTCATTCTTAGGCCTCACATGCTCCTGTACAGGCCCATGCAAGGAGGATTCAAACTTCATGCACACGAGGGAAGCATTACCTTGCATCATATTTCAGCTATAAATAAGAGCTCATTCTCATTCAAATGGGAACGAAGTGGAGATCTGAATTGCTGCTGAATTGAAAACCAAACCCTCACTAAAGGAATTTCCAGTTTTCTCTTTCACTTTCAAGCTTGAATTTCAACATCATTAGTTGATCTTCAAAGCTCAATTCCTTAACCTTGCATCATCATCACACTTCCAGAGCAAAAATAGATCAAGAGCTTGGATAATTCGTGGTGTTTGAAGCTGCATTTTAGAGGTAGAACACCAAACTTTCTTGATCTAGATCTTGCAATATGATGTGAATTTCTTTGGTTTGTGTTGTTTTCTGAAGTCTTCATGCATGAGGCAGACCAGTGGTGGTCCTAATTTTGCAAATCGTGCCATTTCAGTTCATGTACCATGATCTTCAAGCTCATGTTTCTCTTTAAATAGGAACTATGAGGATGATCCATGGTTACAGGGGTGATGTACATCACCTCAGCTTCATTTTGATATCCTCAGTTTTCATTTTCATTAAACTTTTATTTCCTGCGTGTGGTGGCCGGATCTGGTTAGATCGTCGGAGAAGATGGTGGTTTCCACCACCATCCCCACGTGGTAGCCTCCCATCCATTGGATCTTGCTGAAACGTTTTAATCACGGCCTTTCATTATGTTGACTTGTTTTAATGCAAGATGTAGCGCGCTTGACTCAAGTGTTTCGTGTATCCGCGCCTCTAAGCCACATGATCATTGCCACGTCAATTAATGAAACCATCTGAGGGCGTTGGATTTTCCTGATTTTCTTATTTTTGTTTTAATTTCATTTAATTCCTTTTATTTTCAAAAATTCATAAATATTTTATTTGAAGTCACAAAAATATGAGACAAATGCCAAAAAAATTCTTGAAAAATCTAGTTTCATATTTTGATTTTTAATTATTTTTGTGACTTCATTTAATATTTTTTGTGAATTATTTGGTTTTTAATAGTTTTAATTCATTTTAAAATACTTTTTGATATTTGAAAAATCCAAAAATATTTTCTTAACACCTACGGATCATGATAAGTCAATGAAAAATAGTCTCATCAATTTCTTATTTGAGTTGAGATTTATTTGAGATTTTAATTCATATTGTGTTATTTTTCATTATTTTTAATTGTTTTTAAATAGTTTCTGATTTCAAAAATTATTGAATTTTTTTGTCAAAGTTTGTTTGACCATGTTAGACCTATGAGAATTCAATTGGACTTGTTGAAGTTGATTTAAATTGAATTTGAGGTTTGACCATATTTTGTTTATTTTATTTTGTATTTATTTTTAATTCAAAAAATAGCAAAAAAATATGTTTGACTTACTATTGGCTGAAGTAAATAAGAGTAGAAACAATTGGACAAAAACTTAACTTTATTTAATGGGATGGTAGTCTGTAAATGACAAGACTCCATAGATTTTTACAAAGTTGAAAATGGTAATTTACATGGAAAAGGGTTATATTGAATACAAATGATCCTTAATCCTTCTACCAACTCTTGATATCCACTGTGCTCTTAACCGTTACTGAGATGATGAATCGACGTCAAACCTTGTGCTCAACAAAGTCTTTCCAAAATTGGTCGACCAATAGACTGCAACTACTTGCCATAATACCTAATTTTTGCATAAGTTGCCCCAATGTGGGGTACTCAACTTATTGGGAAATTCTTTTTCTGTTTTTATGTCTCTAACTTTTGCCTGAATTGCCCTTTCGGGTTTTCAATCCACCAAGACGTTCATTTTTGCCTAAGCCTCACTTTCGGGTTTTCAACTTAACGAGCTTTTCTTTTTTATTTTTAGGCGAAGTATTTTTTGACTGCATCTGTGTTCACAGGACGAGTGAACTCTTCACCATCCATAGTTGTAAGAATCAAAGCACCGCCTGAAAAGGCTCTTTTAACAACATATGGGCCTTCATAATTAGGAGTCCATTTTCCCCTAGAATCTGGTTTGAACGACAAGATCTTTTTTAGCACAAGGTCACCTTCTCTGAACACACGAGGTCTGACCTTCTTATCAAAAGCTTTCTTCATCCTCTGTTGATATAACTGACCATGACACATGACAGTCAATCTCTTCTCTTCGATCAAATTCAGCTGGTCAAACCTGGTCTGACACCATTCAGCCTCAGTTAAGTTGGCTTCCATGAGAACACGTAATGAAGGAATCTCAACCTCTACGGGGAGCACTGCTTCCATACCATATACAAGAGAGAAAGGGGTTGCCCCTGTTGAAGTGTGGACGGATGTACGATACCCATGCAAAGCAAACAGGAGCATCTCATGCCAATCCTTATACGTGACAACCATCTTCTGAATAATCTTCTTAATATTCTTATTCGCAGCTTCAACAACCTCATTCATCTTGGGTCTATAGGGAGAAGAATTATGATGCGCAATCTTAAAATCTTTGCAAAGAGCTTCCACCATATCGTTATTCAAGTTCGATCCATTATCAGTAATGATCTTACTTGGCACACCATATTGGCACATGATCTGATTCTTGATAAACCTTACAACAACTTGCTTGGTTACATTCGCATACGATACCGCTTCTACCCATTTGGTGAAGTAGTCAATTGCCACTAAAATGAAATGATGTACATTCGAAGATATGGGCTGGATCATCCCAATCATATCAATTCCCCACATGGAGAAGGGCCATGGGGAAGAAATAACATTCAATAGTGTCGGAGGAACATGAATCTTATCAGCATATATTTGACACTTGTGGTACTTCTTCACAAACTTCCAACATTAAGATTCCATTGTCATCCAATAGTAACATGCTCGCAACATCTTCTTTGCCATTGCATGTCCATTGGAATGAGTACCAAAGGAACCTCCATGCACTTCAGTCATCAACAGGTCTGCTTCGCGTCTATCCATGCATCTGAGCAAAACCATGTCGAAGTTTCTCTTGTACAATATATCACCATTCAAGTAGAAAATATCGGCTAATCTTCTCAAAGTCTTCTTATCTTTCAAAGATGCCTCAGGCGGGTAAATCCGACTTTGAAGGAAACATTTGATGTCGTAATACCACGATTTCTCATCCTTAACCTCTTCAACAACAAACACATGAGCCGGCCTATCAAGACGCATCACAGACAAATTAGGAACTTCATTCCAATACTTCACTACAATCATTGATGCCAACTTTGCAAGAGCATCTGCCATCCGGTTCTCATCTTGAGGGATATGATGAAACTCAACCTTTGTAAAGAAAGTTGAAATCCTCCTCGCATAATCTCTATATGGTATTAAACCGGGTTGATTTGTATCCCATTTACCTTTGATCTGATTCATAACCAAATCAGAATCTCTAAAGACATCTAAATACTTGATTCTGAGATTCATGGCCTCTTCAAGCCCCACAATGCAAGCTTCATATTCTACCATGTTGTTTGTACACTTGAAAGTCAATCTAGTTGTAAATCGTAGATGCGTTCCTTGAGGAGTAATGATCACTGCCCCAATGCCATTTCCATATTGATTAACAGCTCCATCAAATACCATGCCTCAACAGGAACCAGGTTCTGGCCCTTCTTCAAGCAATGGTTCATCACAATCCTTCATTTTCAAGTACAAAATCTCTTCATCGGGAAAATCATACTGTACTGACTGGTAATCTTCAATTGGTTGGTGAGCCAAATGGTCAGCCAAGATACTACCTTTGATCGCTTTCTAAGATCGGTATTCGATATCATACTCTGATAACAACATCTGCCAACGGGCAATCCTCCCAGTTAAAGCAGGCTTCTCAAATATATACTTGATCGGATCCATTTTGGATATCAACCAAGTGGTATGATTTAACATATACTGACGCAAACGCTTAGCAACCCAAGCCAATGCGTAACAAGTTTTCTCAAGCATAGAATACCGAGTCTCACAGTCGGGGAACTTCTTACTGAGGTAGTAAATTGCAAATTCTTTCTTTCCAGTCTCATCTTGCTGACCTAGAACACAACCCATACTGTCTTCGAGCATAGTCAAATACATGATCAACGATCTTCCTTCAACAGGTGGAGACAAAATTGGAGGTTCAAGCAAATATTCTTTGATACTGTCAAAAGCTTTCTGGCAGTCTTCGGTCCAATCAAAAGACTGATCTTTCTGAAGAAGCTTGAATATAGGCGCACATGTAGCAGTCATGTGGGAAATGAATATGGAAATATAATTCAAGCGGCCGAGAAAACCTCTGACTTGCTTTTCTGTTTTGGGCGCAGACATCTCTTATATTGCTTTGACCTTGGCAGGGTCAACCTCAATACCCTTCTCGCTGACAACAAAGCCCAACAACTTACTAGAACGAACACCAAAAGTACACTTATTGGGATTCAAGCGGAGTTTATATTTCCTCAAACGCTGGAATAGCTTCAACAAATGCTTAACATGTTCCTCTTCATTAATAAATTTAGCAATCATGTCATCAACATATACTTCAATCTCTTTATGCATCATATCAAGAAAAAGAGTAGTCATTACTCTTAGGTAAGTTGCACCAACATTCTTTAGACCGAACGACATCACTCTATAACAGAATGTTCCCCAAGGTGTAATGAATATGGTCTTCTCCATATCTTCGGGTGCCATCTTGATCTGATTATATCCGGAAAATCCATCCATAAACGAAAAGACTTTAAATTTAGCAGTATTATCTACCAACATATCAATGTGTGGCAGAGGGAAATCATCTTTCGGGTTGGCTTTATTCAAATCTCTATAATCAACAGACATACGGACTTTTCCATCCTTCTTCGGCACATGCACAATATTGGCCACCTATTGCGGATACTCAGCGGTCACAAGGAAACCAACATTAATATGCTTCTGCACTTCCTCTTTGATCTTCACAGCCAAATCAGGATGCGTTCTCCTCAAGTTCTGCTTGACTGGCGGGCATTCTGGCTTCAACGACAATCTATGCTCCACAATCTCAGAATCCAAACCAGGCATATCTTGATAGGACCAAGAAAACACATCTGAATACTCTCGAAGAAGATCAATCGACCCCTTCTTGACTTCTGGACACAGTCGAGACCCAATCTTGACTTCCTTCACATCATCCTCGGAACCCAAGTTGACTAACTCAATCTCCTCTTCAAACGGCTGAATGGTCTTTTCATCTTGCTCAAGAAGACGAGATAATTCATCACACACTTCTACATCACTTTCCTCCTCGATTTCAAACACAGGGAATTCAAAATTTGGAGAAGGAGAATAATCGTTGTATTCAATGGGGTTAGGAACCAACCTGCATAATGATTTGATATTTTGATTTTATAGAAGTGAATTTGTGACCAAATATTATGCAGATGGACAATAATATTGTTTATTTATGTTTTTTGTGATTACCATTTTTAGAATAAAACAAAAAGTAAAAACAAGACATCAGAGATATGGATGAATATAATTAATTTTATTAATGACCAATTTGAAAATGCCCAACAATGTTCACTTCTCCCTTAGGCATAGGAGAAGGATTTTAAAAACATATAAAAATAATTACTTAGATCGATGCAAAATAACATGAATATCAACAACAGTCCAATTGTTGCAAGCCTTTCCATGTGTCACAAAATTGGTGTAGTGTTCCTCTTTGTCATCCTCTAGCACAGCAGCTAAGTGTTGTTCGTTGCCATGAATGAACCCTCCTCTACGGAAGCTAAGTTGCATATCTTCAGACCTTGTAGTTGATGAACCTCGTTGGAACCCCAAACTAGTTCTGCCTTTGTTATCGGAGACCTCTACCATGCGCCCCCACTGATCAACATTGCCTTCTTCCACAATCTTCTTAGCATATTTCAACAAGGACATAGATGCCCCAACTCTCTTTTCAACAGCAATAGATAAGGCCTGGAACGGAGTTCCAACCTCATCCTCAGCTTCAACATAAGAGAAAGATGACAGGTGGCTAACTAACAGCGCCTTCTCCCCACCAACAATCATAAGCTTTACATTCTTTACAAATTTGAGTTTCTGGTGCAATGTGGAGGTAATAGCTCCTGCCTCATGGATCCATGGCCTTCCCAACAAGCAACTGTAGGCTGGGTGGATATCCATTACTTGAAAAGTAATTTGAAAATCACTCGGACCTATCTTAACTGGAAGGTCCAATTAACCTATCACTGTTTTGTGTGAATCGTCAAAGGCCTTGACGATTACCCCACTATACCTCATAGGCGCTCCTTGGTATGACAACTTTGACAAAGTTGACTTCGACATCACTTTCAGCAATGACCTGGTTGTTGGTGTAAGCCCTAGAGGCCAATACTTTTGGTACTTGTATCGAATTATTTATTAATAATAAAAGGATTTTTCTTTATTATGTTTGTCTAATAAAGTCCCTAGAATAGATAGTCCGTTTAATGTATCAAGTGTGACTTAATCATGAGATCACATTAAACATAAGGACATTATTCTTAAAGTATCCATAGTCGAGCTTTATTGTGAAGTGGGATAACATTAAAGCATTAAGACTATTATGTATATAGACTGATGATCACATCTCATGGATCATGGATAATGAGTTATCAAGTCTTAAACATAGGTATGAATATTAAGAGTAATATTTATACTGGATTGACCCGCTATGAGAATACTATATAGAATGTTATGCAAAGTGTCATAAGTTATTCTCATGGTGATAATGGTGTATACCACCCTTCGACCTGAAACCACTATGGACCCTAGATGTAGAGTCGAGGGCCTTATTGCTGATTAAACATTGTCCGTAACTGGATGACCATAAAGACAGTTGATGGGTACTCCACGAAGCATGCTAAGGGACATGAGTGACCTAGATGGAATTTGCCCATCCTCTATAACAGGATAAATGTCTATGGGCCCAATGTTGAACTGGACAAGGATGACACAGTCTATGCCTTATGTTCAATATAGACATAAGGGTAAAAGGGTAATTGTACACATAAGTATCATCACAAAAGGATTTGTCAGATCACATGACATTTTCGTGTCTTGGGTAGCAGTGATGTGTTGCTAGATATCGCTCACTGTTTATTATGTTAAATACGTGATTTAATATAATTGCCAATGACGCAAAAACCTACAGGGTCACACACAAAAGGACGGATTAATGAGAGATAGAGTAACTAAGGAACACCGTAAGGTACGATGCACTTAAGTGAATTGTAGAACATCGTAAGGTACGGTGTACTTAAGTAGAATACGAAATATGGTAAGGTACCACACGCTTAAGTGATTTTGGCATATTATAAGATATGGGCCACATACACTTAAGTGGGCTTTTTAGCTTGCAGCCCACACAAGTGGTTCTATAAATAGAACCCTTGTGTAGAAGCATTTGTGCAGTTGCAATTTCGTTTCTCTCTCTCTCTCTCTCTCTCTCTCTCTCACACACACACACACACACACACACACACACACACTTAAAGCCTTCATTCGTAGCAGCTAGCACTGAGATTGAAGGAATCCGTTCGTGTGGACTGAGTAGAGGCGTTGTCATCGTTCAACGTTCGTGATCGCTTCGTAGATCTGCATCAAAGGTTACAATCGCCACAAGAGGTAACAATTCTATCATTGATCATGCCCATTCGTAAGGATCATTAAAGGAATAATTTTAAATTCCGATGCGTTTTGGATTGCTCTTCTCCTTCACCGGTGTCAACAAACACATTTGACAAAGCGTATTCTTTGCAATTCATAGAAATGTGCAAAGCCAGATTATGATTTCTTCCCTCCTTAGGGACTTCTTCGTCACAGAAGCTAAGATTGTTGCAGGAAGTGATGTTAGCCACGATATGATCGAATTGGTCCACTGTAACATCATGTTCCACAAATGCTTGTTCAAGAACTCTCTGCAGTGCTTCTTTGTGTGCTTCAGAATTCATAAGCAGAGACAACACTGAGATTTTTTAGGGGGTTTGGAGCAGCTACTCCACCACATTAAACTCACTTCTCTTGATTAACCGAAGTACCTCATCATCATCGTTAGCCTTTGTAACACCTCAAAATTTGCCCTCCTCTCTTGGGACTAGCTTAGCATATTGCATTTCATTTTGTAGGTCCTCAGTCATTGCATTTTTGCATGTCATATGGAAACATAAGCAAGTCATCCTCCTAGGTCTTTCTCAGAAGATAAAGAGGTTGAAAGATCCAAGCCTGAGGGTTTCTTTGAATTGATCACTAGCCATCTGAGGGTTTGTGCTTCAATTAGGGTTTCTTGGTTCCTCAAGGAGATTGATCATTATCCTGGTTGAAGTGGTACATCACCATCATCATGGTCTTATCATCACCAAGAGATTCATTATTCCTGATCAATTCCTTGGGATTAGGGTTTTGACCTCTGGTCAACCCTAATCAATAGAATTGTACCAATCAGGGTTTTGCAAGGAGATGAGGTCTTCATTGAGATGGGGATCATCATATGTGTTTTATTGAGCTTGTATAAGCTAGGGTTTCATTTTGGAGCCATTTCATCAGAAGATTGAGGCTCAAATTCATCTGTGCATGACCAAGTCATCTATCAACTGAAAAAGTCAACCAAAAGTCAACTGTTGGATTTGGAGGTGGGAAGTGGTTAGAAATACTTCATTCATGTTCAAACAAGTCTCATTTGACATTTCAAACATCAACATTGAAGAAAATAAAGTCAGGACAAAACTTTCCAAAAATAGAAAGTGACTTGTAATTCAAAATTGCCAAAAATGGAAAGGTTTTCTCCTCAAGATTATATCATCAAAAATGCTTCAAATGAAATTTTGTTGAACATGAAAGTTGTAGATCTTGTTCTCCCATTTCCAAAAAGTCCAAGATCATGAATTTCTCATGTATGGTTGAAGAGATATGGATCAATCTTTGCCAAGTAAATTTGAACTTCAAGAGGGGATAACTTTTAAACCATAAGGCCAAATGGAGTGGTTCTTTTTGCAACATTTCTCTCTTGACATGCACTATCCAATTCATGCATCATAGGCCATGCATTTTGATCACAAAAATATTTGCATTTTCATTTGAATTTTGGAGGGAAATTCCAAATTCAAAAATTGTGCATTGTTTTCATATTGTATCACTTGCATTTGGCTAAGAACAACATTTGAAGTGAATTGGAAGCATAATTCGTGTACTGTTCTATTCTTCTCATGCATATAGGGTGCATTTGCAAAATTGGCCAAAACACCTTCAATTTCACTAATCCATTTGCATTGCTTAATTGTGATTAACAAACTTCATTAACAGACCATATAAAAGCTAAAACATAACTGTTTTCATGATTAACATCATCACATTTCAGATCTAGATCAGTTTTCACATTTTTTTGCTCTCACTTTTTCTGCAAATTTCTTCAAATCCATTGCCTTGTTCTTGACTGATTCTTCATCTAGAAGCATTGTAGAGTATCATTGAAGCTAGATCCAGCAAGAATCGTGCAATTGGAAGCTGCTTGAACTTTGCATTCATCCATGGCAATTGGCAATTCAAGCAAGATCGTGCAAGATTGAGCTCCAAACCTTCCTCCATCCATTCATCCAAGAGCTAAGGATCAACTGTTTGGACTTCTCAAGGCTTGAAAGCAGCAATTCCAGTTATGTAGCTTCTTGAAGGTTAGAACTCGAGTTCCTTAATTCATGAAATTGATGTATGCATGTTGTAGATCCTTTAATGCTGATCACACTGAACTTTAGATCATTGATTTTCATGGAGAAATGAGTTAGTTAGGTTAGATCTAAGTTTGACATGTGAACATTCTCTTGCTCGAATCTTTGAACATAGGATGAATTAGGATAAACCAAGCCTTGATCCTTGATGTATGTTGAAAGACGAGTCCAATGATATGTTCATTTTGAATTTCTGTGCACATGTGTTCTTGAGTGTATGAACATGATGAATGCGCATGAAGAAGTTAGGGTTTATGTTTCCAGAAGCCTTTTGATCCATCTTCGCGCGTTTTGCATGAGTTTTGGTGTTTGTAGCCATGTGTCATACGGTGAACTGACTTTAATCTATTTTTTAATTGCAATGTCGCGGTTAGCAAGAGTCGCCACCGACTTTTCTTTTATCCAATAAGGAAAGGTGGAAAAGAACAGGAAAGACCTTAATTTAAATTCTTAGGTTCGGGAGGTACATTATACAAAGGGAAGGTGTTAGCACCCTTTGTATCCATGGTTATCCATGGGCTCTTAATTGCTCAATCATTTATGTTTTTCTTGTTTGAAAAAGTGTTTGAGAAATGTTTAGAGAATGTTTTGAAAAGGAGAATTTAACTTTGTAATGATTCTTGAATGAATGTATACAAAGTGGTTATCTCGTTTAGTTTTGAAAGTCGTTTAGAAAAATATAACTCGGCAATGATCCTAGTACGAATGTATGCCAAGTGGTGACTTTCTAATGGAGGTTTTGAAAGGTGTAAGGTGTGAAAAGTAGTTTTAAATTGTGAATAAGCAATTAAGAGTTATACCTATCCAAGGTCTTTACGGGCATTTCCTATCCTTATGAGGGTAAAACTGTCCTTACTATTGAGAAGTAAGTAGTTTTATCCTTTGGATGTAAAAGGGTCATCGTAGGGTCATTGATTGGTCATTGAAGGCAACAGTTGTGAGGATACCTTAGCATTCGAAGGGACTATCATCATTTAACCGTAGGCTACACCGAAGGGTCATCGAGGGACAAAGGCAACATTCGAGGGACTATGATGATTTTACCGAAGGGTCTTTGCTAAGTGCAACCCCACATTCGCAGGACATGACCATAATACCATAATCGTGGGGTAACAAAGAGAGGTCCGAGATTACTTATTTAAGGACAAAGTTTTACAATTAATTAGGTAACCGTAATCAAGTAGGTAATTAAAAATTAATACATTAAGCTCGATTAAGCCATTAGGGTGGATCTTCGCCATAAAATTAATACATTAAAATCAATTGAGTAATTCAGGGTGAATCTCCCTAAGGATATCCCACAAATAAAGTGGAATACCTAGCCGGCCGTTTCTTCGAGAATATGTAAGCCTTTACACAATTCAACACACGGATTAGAGCATCGAGATAAAGGATAATTGAAAGTTGCACCATAAAATAAACACAACAGTCATGAACTCAGGCCAAATGATGCAGAATTATAATAAATCATAATTAGACAAACATAAGATAGAACAGCAAGGAAATGAAACAGCCACTGTCTCGTTCGCCCCTGCTTCGCCTAGCGAAGGCCTAGCGAGTACTCGCTACCGACTCGCTTAGCGATGTGCTAGCGAGCGGCTGCTGGTTTTGAATTTGATATCAGTACAATCCCAACCAATTTTATGCCTTATGGATTTCATTACTGCAATTATATGGTTAATCATTTAAGGTATGCAGGTACATACTAAAGTTCACATGCCAAACTTAAGATATTTCATAAATCTAATCATAAAGTCATATGCAAATTAAGAACATAAGACAATAATAGCAATGTAAACCTGTTAGCAACTGAGTTGTGACTTCGAATCGGCAAATCGGATTGAATTGGGCAGAGATAGACCTTGGTGCCACCGAGTTCTTTCAGGGTTTGCCTCCAGTGAGTATCAGGGTTTGCTTGCTAGGGCTCTCCTTTCTCCGTTTCCGTTCTCCTGTCTCCGTTTTTCTTCCTCCTTTTCGTGACTGAAGGCTTGGCTATTTATAGTGCTCTTGTTGTGACCTAATGGGCTCAGAATGAAGCCCAAAAATTCTGATATTCGCAAGCTTCGCTAGGCGAAGGAATTGCTCGCCTAGCGAGCCAGCTAGTTTGGGCTTTTTCTGGATCTGGCGCTTCGCTGGGGCGAGTGTCATAACGAGGGGTTCGCTAGGCGAAGGAATTGCTCGCCTAGCGAGCAAGTTAGTCTGGGCCATTTTCTGGATTGGGCCTGTTGTGAGCTGGACTTTTGTTCCTTTAATGTCAGGGCCTTGCAAAATAAGTTGGTGCCTGAAAAATGCCTTGTAATATTAACGGGCAAATTTTGGGGTATGACACCATGCATTGGTCCAACGAAGCGCTTGCCTGGCATTTTGATTGGCTGTGGTTGACGCGCCTTGCCACGTCTTTTAGTGAAACGGCGCGTTTCACTCTGAGGCGCCTTAATTCAAATCTCCACTCTGTTCGATCCCTGGCTCATGATTTTTCCAAAATTGCTTTGTATTATTTTCACATGTTCACCATGCCATTCATGCACCTTGCTTTCATGTTTTTTAATTTTTCATTCATTTCAAAAATTCATAACTCAATCAATAATGATCCAAATGACCTGGGAATTTTTGCACCTTGTTCCTCATCATGTCTAGTATTTTATGAGACTTTTTCCAGAAATTGTGCACGGTTGGAATTTAATTTTGCTTAGGGATTGTTCACATGTGTGCTATCTTGTACCTTGCTTGCCATTTGCTTTATGAAATGATGAGTTTTAATCCAATGATTGTGAAATTTTGTATGCTTAAACTAGACATCTTTAGAGACCTTTTGGTGTTGAGTTTGCATTTTTAGAATTTCTGGTTGTTGAGATATGCTCATGTTAATGTAGGTGTGACAATGTGTGTCACACCTTTGCTTTCTCAACTTGTTGATTTTCTTTGCCATGCCAAATAAATGCCAAATGATGTGATTTTTTTCATGATGCTTCTTCTGGATGTTAGGATTGCCCATGAATTTTTTTGGAATTTTTGGACTCATTTCTGATTTGTTTGAGATTTTTCTTTCTGGATTGCCATTTGTGGACTTTTGAATAGTCATGAACTTCAATGATTTGTGAAATGATGGTTGTTTATCCTATGAATGTAAAATTTTGCACATTGTTTATAGACACTTTGAAGTTTATTGTGGCTTTGGTTTGAGACATTTATCATTTGTCAATTCTGTTTTAGGCTTATGTTAAGTTGATGTAGCATTTTGTGCCCTATTTGAGCTTGTTTGTGCTTGCCTTGCCTTATGGAATTTATTTGCCATGCTTAGACTTGTCCAAATGCCTTGATTTTTGGTGTGTTGATCATGTTTTGTGTGATGTTTATCCATGATTTTTCTTGATATTTATTGAGTCATTTTTGAATTGATGTGGATTTGTTCATTCTGTTGCCTCAATGTGGTTCCAACTTGCATGCCTTGCCATGATTGCTTTATGAAATGAATTTGGTTGATGCTATTGACATGAGACCTTTTGGATTGTGTTCTTAATTGATTGAGCTTGATTCATGTCAATTTTCATGTTCTGTTTTGAATTATTTCTCCCTCTTTGACCCTAGGCCTTGTCCTAGTGGTTGGTGCTTATGTTTGAGCTTTGTTTTCAGGATAAGGAGCATATGGTCATAAGGGAATTGATTCACATTGCTTGAATTGGGTTGATTGGTTGATGTTGACTAACATTGATTTGTTTTGTAGGTTGCTTTTAGCTCATTTGAGTTGAGCTTGTGCCTTGCACATTGTAGCTTGCACTTGTTGTTTGTTTGACTGTGTACAGTTAACTGTTGACTATTGGATTGTCTGTTTGACTTTTTGAGTTGTGTACTGATTAAGTTAGATTGTTTTCAAGTACATTAGTTGCTTAAGTTCTTTGAACTTGCTTTTGCTGTTGCTTAGTTGCTTAACCATTTGAGGTATAACTCACTGACTTCATGTAGTCTGGAAGACCTGTCCTGTTACTTGGGCAGGCACCTGTCTGAAGTCCTCCTTAAGAGGCAATGCTTGTGTTTGTTTATGTTTGTGCCAAGAAGGGAAAGACCTCTATGAGGCAATTGGCAGATAAAAGAGATGTGCAATCCATCTCCTGCTATTCAGTTGAGTAATCCCTTTGCTCACACACCTTGTGTTGGTGCATTGTGGATATTAACCCAAGATCTATGTTGAGTCAGTCATATGTGGATAGAAGAGTTCCTGTTTTCTGAACTCCCACACCTTCTATTTGAGTCAAGCTCTCCCAGGCCAGGGATAAGAGCTGTGAGGCACACCCCTCACTTCCCATTTCATCTGCTTCACCCTAACTCTCAATGTTAGGGTTAAGAGCTAACTACACCCGATTCCAGTTGGCTTGTGTTTCACAACCTAACCTTGTGTGAGCCCACTTTGTTTGTATATAGTGTGTGCTAATTGTGTGTATGTTTGCTTTGCTTGTGCTGTTTAGGATAGCTTGCTGCCTGTGCAAGTTAGATAGAAACCTCAACCTAGGACCATTGTGGATTACATGATAACTATTAGGCTCGAGTCAGTCTCCCTTCTAGTTTGTCATTTCCCAGTCTCTGGTTAGGAGAAAGTTTCTCCCCTGTTAAGGGGAACTACGTTGCCCTGATCCTCATACCAGATGAGGTACGTAGGCAGGAGGTCGTACGAGATCTCTTCGGGCACCCTTTTTCTTTTGTGTGTGTTTGCTCGACAGTTACTAGGCTCGAGTGCCAGACTCCTTAGTAACTTGTTTGTTTGTCACCTTCTTGTGTGTGTTAGGAGATGGATGTAAGCCCAGCGATTGGCATTCTGTATCCTATTATTGTGTGCTTTGAGTCCGATATAAGTCCAACAATTGGCATTTGGTTTCCAGTGTGTGTTTGTTTGGTTCGGAGTCTGATGTAAGTCCAGCGATTGGCATTCGGTTTCCATGTTTGCCTGTTTGTGTGTTTGTTTTGACGTCTCAGTGTCTGTGCGTGTGTTTGTTTCGGCGTGCGTGAGCCGAACTACGGTAGCTCTGATTCTCATTCCAGATGAGATACGTAGGCATAGGATGCGATATCCTAGCGAGCCCTTTCCCCTCTTATTCCACCTGTGTTGTTTCCAGTGTGTGTGCATTCTTTTGAGCAGTTTGAGCAACCTTTTCTTCTATTCTTTTGAGCGTGGATCCCGTCGAGTACGACGGATGCGTAGGGGTGCTAATACCTTCCCTTCGCATAACCGACTCCCGATCCCATCTCTCTTTGGTCGCGAGACCATGTCTTTTCCAGGTTTACTTCGAGCGTTTCCTTTCCCTCTTTTGGGATAAATAACGCACGGTGGCGGCTCTGTTTGTTTTTGTTTTATCCCGCCGGTTGTTTTTCGCGAATGCGACAGCTGGCGACTCTGCTGGGGATCTTTAGAAGTTGACCTATTGCTGGTCCATCTTCCCTAAGCGAGTCTCTCCTTGCGCTCTAGGATAGTTTAGGTTGCTTGTGTTGCTCTATTTATTACATTTATGATTATTATGTTGTGTACATATTTGCATAAATATTTGCATGCATCATACTATCATGTTGCTGTCCTCTGTACAGGTGGTTCCTCTGTTTTGGGGTGGGTGTTCTGAGTGGGGCTAAAACCCAGGCCCGAGTATACACCTAGGATTAGCGTGGTCTCATGTTGCCTCTCATGTTAGGTCAACATGTTTTGGGCGACGTGACATACCACAAGCCGGACGAGGTTTATTTGAGAGTGCTCTTCCTTTGTGGAGTATCCACTCTGGTTGGGTTACCTCATCTGAGCTGTTGACTTCGGTGACCGTTCTTTCCCGGATCTTTGGTTTAGACGATCTTAAGAGAGCTGCAACGGCACACCCGAAAGGGCAAACCCGTTGAGTATCTTTGCCCGATTGTCAAGACCATTATCCGCCTTAGGATAACCTGATTAGAATTTACCTGCGAGGGGAGGGTGATTCTTACAGATGCATGTTCTGATGGTGACTTTGATGGTGACTAATGGTTCTGTTGATCAGAGTTTTATTTATAAGTCGGATTTATGGACATTTATTTCTGAGATGCCGGAGTTCTGTCCGTGGTATTTATTAGTGGGGATCCGTTTATTTCAGGATCCCCCGGGCTGGTTCAGAGGGTCTTATGGTTATCTGTTCAGAGAATCTCTGGTGATGATGGTGATGTATCTTTCAGTTCCGTTTATTTCGGAACCCCAAGTCGGATTTGTGATTACTCAGTACCTCAGATGGTTGTGATCAGTTTAGAGATCAGGGACTCAATGCAGTGGATGTTCAGATGACTTGGAGGATGGCGCAATGCATTGCATTCATACATCATCATCATTCACATTTTGCATTTATCTGCATCTAACTCATGTTTATCCATATGCAGGGACATTTTTGATTGAGATCCTGGTTGAGAGACTTCTTTGCTCCAGACATGAGGACCGGTTTGAAGGACGATGTTGTCTACAGTTTCTTCGACCCAGAGATCAGCGTGCTGAGAGATATGATAGCATTGATTACACCCGACCATGTGGGGATGTTCAGGGAGGCATACGGTGGTATTCTGAAGTTGGTTTTCAGGCTCACAGACAGTGATAGGAGCGCCATTCATACTCTCCTCCAGTTCTATGACCCGGGCTTGAGATGTTTTGTCTTCCCGGACTACCTGTTGGGGCCCTTGATGGAGGACTATGCCAGCATCCTAGGTATTCAGATCCGAGATCAGATTCCTTTCTTTGCCACTAAGGGGGAGCCTGATATTGCTGAGATTTCTTATGCTCTTTATTTGAGCCCGGAGGTGACCAAGAGGGGTTTGAAGGAGAAGGGAAAGTTACCCGGTTTTCATCTGAGTTTCTTGGAGGCTAAAGCCAAGGAGCATGCTGTTGTGGGTAATTGGAAGACTGTCTGTGCTTTGATTGCTGTGAGCATTTATGGGACCATCTTGTTTCCTAATCAGAAGAACTTCGTGGACCTTAATGCTATCAGGTTGTTTATACAGAGGAATCCTGTTCCTACTCTGGTTAGAGATGTGTACTACTCGGTCCATAATCGGAACGAGAAGCGGCGTGGGGGACTGATCAGATGTTGTGCTCAGTTGTTGCATAAGTGGTTCATGGGGTACTTGCCTTCCAGAGGTGCCTTTGCCTTTCTCGATCCTACTGTCAAGTGGTCATTCAGGCTGATGGGTTTGCGGGCCAAGGACATAGCTTGGACTCACAATGGTATGACTAGACGAGATTTCATTTATAGTTGTGGGAGTCTTCCCAATGTACCTCTTATAGGAGTTCAAGGTTGCATTAACTACAACCCGGTTCTTCTTAGGAGACAGATGGGGTTTGCTGTGGAGGGTCTTCCTCTTGGACGAGAGATTCAGGAGTCTTTCTACTTCCCGATTGAGGGTAATCAGGCCAAGTTAAGACAAGTGTTGGATGAATGGCGTGATATTCAGAGAAAGGGCAAGGTTCCTTTTGGCAAGGTTAACAGCAGGTCTTTTCCTCCATTTGATGATTGGCTTAGGAAGAGGATTGAGCTCACATATCTACCATTTCCTGGAGGTGATTCTTGGTGTCCTATGATTGAGGGTCCACGTTCTTCTGTCAGTATGGATGAGTTCCTTGAGATGAAGAGAGCCAGAGATCAGTTGCAAGCGGAGAAGACTGAATTGGAGATGAGTGTTGCTCGTATTCAGATGGCTAATCAGGAAATCAAAGGGAGGATGGAAGATCAGGATAAGAGACATGCTCTTGCGGTAAAGCGCTTTGAGATAGACACTGCCTATTACCGAAAGATCAGCCAAGCATTGGAGTCGTCTACAAAGGAGCACGACATCACCAAGGATAGATTGGCAAGAGCCTTGAAGGTCATTGAAGATGAGAAGAGGAGGCAGATCCTTGTGAAGACCCAGAGAGATGACAGAGTCAGAGTCCTTATCGCTGAGTGGGAAGCAAAGCTGAAGATTAAGGAAACAGGGAAGGTAAAGATCATTGCTGAGAGAGATCATTATATCGCCGAGAGAGATCATTATCAGGCTGAGAGAGATCACTACTTCAGACAGATGAAGATTCACCAGAAAGAGATCGGGAGATTGCAGCAGGAGAACACTGAGCTTAGGTTCGCGGTGAAGTTTACCAAGATGGTAGATGATGCAGAGCCGTCTGTGGGACCTTATTCAGGGTAGTCTTTTGTTATCATTTGTGTGGATTACCGTTAGGCCTGTTGACGGAATTCACTTGCTTGTATCTCCTTTCTGATTCTGGAGAATTGTATTTGATTTGTATCAGTCTTGATGTATGACTTTGGCACTTATTGTGCACTTTTGATATGCAGTGGTTATTTTCATTCAGTGTTCGATCTTCAAGCTTTATTTGCTTTCCTGTATGCACTCACACAGCACACACATGGTTGGGTGGTATTTTGCTAAATCATATATCTCTGATCTATATGATGAAATCAAATGATGAATGTCAAAATGTTGCTGCCGGATTATTATCTGTCTCGATGAAGCCAGGATCGAAAGACAGAGTGTTCCTCATGTGGATAGACATTGCATTCATGCATGATCATAATAACTTGTTTTTTATTTTGCAGGTTTCAGTTGCTAACGTGCTTGATTGTTTCAGGAATCATTGCTCGTGCTCGTAGAGTTGTACCTTTGCACTCAACCCGTCCACACAGATATTTCACCAGACGCAATACACCCAGACTGATGGATCTCCCTAATACAGATGTTCTTGAGCTGAAAGAGAAGATGAATGAGTTGATTAACATCATGCAAGGGTTTGTCGTAGGCCAGAAGGCACTGGCTGATAAAGTTGAGAAGCTCGAGCGGGCTTCAGCTGCCAACAGTGGTATTAACCTGGATGGTGTCTCTAACCATGGTCTGGGTGGTTCTAGGGACGGTGGAAAGAGGACAACTATGGGTGTAGTGACTAATAATGCCGGTGGTTTTGGCGCTGCCACAGGTGGTGGGCCCGGTCAGATGGGTAATAATATGAAGGATAATCTATTCCCTTCGTTCTTTGGGGCTGAGGATGATAGGGAGGAAGACAGAGAAGATGATCAATTCTCCATGCATAATGAGCCGTTTGGTCAATACGGTGTCCAGCCACCGAACAAAGAGATTCAGTTACTGGCAGAGAAGATCAGGGCTCTCGAAAGCTATGCCACTCCAGGGGTTGTGAATATGTCAAATATGGGGCTGGTTGAGGGGATTGGGATCCCACAGAAGTTCAAGGCGCCCGCATTTGATAAATATAATGGGAGTTCCTGCCCGGAGACTCACCTTCAAGCTTTTGTCCGCAAGATTTCTGCGTACACAATGGATCAGAAGCTGTGGATGTACTTCTTCCAGGACAGTCTGTCTGGAGGATCTTTGGAGTGGTACACCAAGCTGAAGTCTTCTAATATTAAGAGCTGGCAGGATCTTGGTGATGCATTCTTTAAACAATACCAGTTTAACGCTGATATGGCTCCTAGTCGTACCCAGCTACAGGGTATGTCTCAGAAGTCTAATGAGGGGTTTAAAGAGTATGCTCAAAGGTGGAGGGAGTTGGCTGCCAGAGTTCAACCTCCATTGGTGGACAGGGAGATGTCATATCTGTTTATGGGTACCCTGCAGGGGGCGTTTGCTGAAAGGATGGTCGGATGCCCGGTTACTAATTTTGCAGATATTGTGGTGGCTGGTGAAAGGATAGAGAGTTGGTTGAAGCTGGGGAAAATCCAGGGTGGTAATGCTTCGTCATCTGGTTCGAAGAAGCCCTTCGGAAATGGTCAGAGGAAGAAAGAGGGTGATACAAGTGCTGTGTATACCCAAAAGGGACCGAGTAGGGATCGTTACTCCCAGCACACTACTGCGGTAACTATTCCTGCTGATAATCAACCACAGCAACAGCAACAACCGCAACAGCAACGTCAACCATTTCAGCAGAGGCCGCAGAGGGCTGGGTATCAAGTCAGAGGGCGAATGAATGATCGACAATTTGATAGGCCACCTGTGACCTATTCATTCCTGTTGAAAAAGCTGAAGGACTTGGGGTTGGTACAATTAAGAACTTTGGCTCCTTTGAGACCTGATCAGAGGCCAGCCAGTTTTGATGAGAATGCAAAATGTGAATTTCACTCTGGTGCACCTGGACACAATGTAGAAAACTGCAAAGCTTTTAGGCATGTGGTCCAGGACTTAGTGGATTCAAAAGCTATCAACTTTGCACCATCTCCCAACGTTAATGCTAATCCCATGCCCGCTGTCATATGGTGAACTGACTTTGTGTGTTTTGCTTTGGAAAGCAAATGTCGCGGTTAGCAAGAGTCGCCACCGACTTTTCTTTTATCCCATAAGGAAAGGTGGAAAAGAACAGGAAAGACCTTAATTAGATTTTGGGTTCGGGAGGTACATTATACAAAGGGAAGGTGTTAGCACCCTTTGTATCCATGGTTATCCATGGGCTCTTAATTGCTTGATCACTTATATTTGTCTGGAAAAAGTGGTTGTGATTCGTTTAGAAAATGTTTTGAAAAGAGAATTTAACTTTGTAATGATTCTCGTATGAATGTATACAAAGTGGTTATCTCGTTTATTTTTAAAAGTTGTTTAGAAAAATATAACTCGGTAATGATTCTAGTATGAATGTATACCAAGCGGTGATTTTCTAAAAGATGTTTTGAAAGGTGTGGGGTGTGAAAAATATTTTAGGTTGTGAGCCAGCAATTAAGAGTTATACCTTCCTAGGGTCTTTATGGGCATTTCCTATCCTTATGAGGGTAAAACTGTCCTTACTATTGAGAAGTAAGTAGTCTTGTCCTTTTGGATTTAAGGGTCATCGTAGGGTCATCGATTGGTCATTGAAAGCAACGGTTGTAAGGATACCTTAGCATTCGAAGGGACTATCATCATTTAACCGTATGTTATACCGAAGGGTCATCGAGGGACAAAATCATATATTCGAAGGCAACATCCGAGGGACTATGATTTATTTTATGATGATTTAATCGAAGGGTCTTTGCTAAGTATATCCTCACATTCGCGGGACATGACCGTTATATCGTAATACCGTAGGGCAACAAAGAGAGGTCCAAGATCACACATTAAAAGGCCATATTTTACAATCAATTAGGTAATTAAGATGAATCTCCACAATGAAATCAATACATTAAAATCAGCTAGGTAATTTAGGGTGGGTCTCCACATTAAAATTAATACATTAACATCAATTAAGTGATTTAGGATGAATCTCCACGAGGGTATCCCACAAATAAAGTGGAATACCTACCAAGCTATCTTTTCCGGAGATATGTGAACCTTTGCAAAACTCAGCAAACATGTCAGAATACCAAATCAGGGTGCAATCGAGAATTACACCACAAAAGAAATCACAACAGTAATAGGATCAGATAAACAATGCATGGCTATGATAAAACATGTCAGATGGGCAAGAAAAAAAATCAGAACAGAAAAGTCAGCTACTGTCACGTTCGCTCCTGCTTCGCCTAGCGAAGGCTTAGCGAATACTCGCTGCATGCTCGCTTAGCGATGTGCTAGCGAGCGGCTGCGGATTCCGGTTTTGATAACAGTATAATTTCAGCCGATTTTATGCCTTATGGCTTTCATTACAGCAATTACATGGTTAATCATTTAAGGTATTCAGATACATACTAAAAATTCACATGCCAAACTTAAGATATTTTCATAAATTTAATCATAATGCCATATGCAAATTAAGAACATAAGGCGGTAATAGCGATGCAAACCTGTTTGCAAACTGAACTGCGACCTTGGATTGGCAAATAGGATTGAATTGGGCAGAGGTAACCTTGATGCCGCTGAGTTCCTTCAGGGTTTCTTTACTTGGAATTCTCTGAGTTAGTCTCCAGGGTTTCTATGCCAGGGTTTCTGTCCGTCTTCGTCTTCGTCCCTTTTCGTGGCTGAAGCGTCGGTATTTATAGTGATTGTGGTGACCTAATGGGCTCAGAATGAAGCCCGAAAATTCTGATATATCGCAAGCTTCGCTAGGCGAAGGAGCTGCTCGCCTAGCGAGTAGGCCATCTGTGACCTAATGGGCTCAGAATGAAGCCCAATAATTCTGGTATTCGCAAGCTTCGCTAGGCGAAGGAGTTGCTCGCCTAGCGAGCAAGCTAGTTTGGGCCTTGTTCTGGATTGGGCCTGTTGTGAGCTGGGTTTTTGTTCCTTTAAGGTCAATGCCTTGAAAAATAAGTTGGAGTGCCTTGAAAAATGCCTTGTAATATCAACGGGCAAATTTTGGGGTATGACAGCTGCCCCTGTTCAATATTCTTGAACCGAGAGAGTTAGAATGGTGTGTACGCCATTCGTGGTCGGGAGGTGGAAGATTATTGAACACTAGAATGCCCCAAAGATTTGCGCTTGTTAATCGAAAGTTGGTCTTGATGGAGATGGGCTTAAAGATGCCATCCAGGAAGTTTGATGATGAGAGCTTCAGAGTGCGTCGTACATTAGACGATATCTGAAGACATGGGTGTTATACCGGGTCATTCGCTAGACCGTATCGCGAGTCCTCCCTTGTCGACTTTGCTGGGGAGTCAGAGTGTGTTATACGCTGCTGGGGATAAGGGATCAGAATAGATCATACGCTAGACCATATCTGAATAGCAGAGTGAGGTGTTCATTAGGCGGATGACTTCGCTGGGGATGAAAAATCAGAATGGATCGTACGCTAGATCGTATCTAAGTTGCGGAATGAGTTGTCCATTAGGCTGTATCTGAGATATAAGGGTCAGAATGGATCGTATGCTAGATCGTATCTGAGTAGCAGAAAGGGCCGTCCGTTAGGCTGAATCTGATGATGAAAGGGGTAGTCGTACGCTAGACTACACTTCAGAAATGTATCGTACACTAGGTAGCATCTGAGGAGATGAAGGTCTAACTGGGTCGTACATTAGACCGTATTTGAGCAGAATGAGCCGTCCGTTAGGCTGAATCTGATGATGAAAGGGGTAGTCGTACGCTAGACTACACTTCAGAAATGTACCGTACACTAGGTAGCATCTGAGGAGCTGAAGGTCTAACTGGGTCGTACATTAGACCGTATTTGAGCAGAATGAGCCGTCCGTTAGGCTGAATCTGATGATGACAGGGGTAGTCGTACGCTAGACTATACTTCAGAAATGTACCGTACACTAGGTAGCATCTGAGGAGCCGAAGGTCTAACTGGGTCGTACATTAGACCGTATTTGAGCAGAATGAAGGTCAGAAGGGATCGTACGTTAGATCGCATCTGAGTTGAAGGAGTCATATGTTGAGCTGAATCAGAATGAACCGTACGCTAGGCTATATCTGATAGTATTTGTATATGTTGTATTTTCAATAAATGTCTGGGATGGGCTTATAGATGCCATCGTTAGGAGGATGTCAGAATGAATGTTGACATAGAGTATATCTGAAAGATGTATTTGAATCATGAATGCAATCGATGAAGATATCCGTCTGAATGGATCTTTACTTTGACTGTATCAGGAGGATAATTAACCTGAAAAATAAAGTTAGCTTCATGCCATGTCATGATGCATGAGATGTTTTATGCTTATAAATGCGGACAATGTATGCATGCGTATGTAATGAATGAATTATGCGTCTGAAAAGTTTTTTTTTTTTTTTTGCGACTCCCTGGGGAAAATAAATCCCCATCTTCTGGTTGGAGATACTTGTATTGATGACCCTTTCTTGGCTGGGGATACTTGATTTCTGTCTGGTGGTAGGGATATTCAACAGAGTCTGGCTGGGGGTGGAAGAGATGACCAATTTGTCTAGTAATGCCAATTGCTTCTGGGGAATAACTGGCTTTGCTGGGGAATATAATTAGCAACGGATTCATTGGAAAGCATGGTTAGACCTTCTCCTCGATCCGGAAGTCTCGTAGTGATTGCTATTTCTATTTTATGCATGTATTTTGATAAACATCGATCATATTCAAATGCATATATCAATTCAAATTAAATCAATGGACGTTTACGCAAACAAAACAGAGAAAGTAAAACGAAAGCATTTTTTTTTGAAACAAAATTGTATTGATTTTGAAAGAGGGCCTATAAACAGGCAATTTGTGTACAAAGAGACAGAAATCCTAGTAAGAGGAAATTGTCGAGAACATAAAGAAAAAGCTATGAAGGAAAAGTCCTATCGATTTTAATTCTGCTACTGTCATTATGTCTTCGAGCGTCTCATCTCCTGCTGTCGGATAGAAGTGATTGGCTTGTTCAGTCCCTTTGACTGGGGTGAAGCTGTCTGAGAACGGGACATAGTCACACGCTTTTAATCCCTAATTTTTGCCTGGACCGCCTTTTCAGGTTTTCAGTCCACCAGGATACCCTTTTTTGCCCAAGCCGCCTTTTCAGGTTTTCGACTCGCCGGGTGTACATGTTTATCCCTAATTTTTGCCCGAACCCTTTTGGTTCACCGGGATGCTCTTACTTTTGCCTAGGTACGTCGACCTAGCGGGTCTCTTTCATGCGTAGTATTTTTTGACTATGTCTGCGTTCACGGGATGTGGGAAGTCTTCGCCGTCCATTGTAGTGAGTATCATGGCTCCACCAGAGAATACCTTCTTAACTACAAATGGCCCTTCGTATGTGGGAGTCCATTTGCCCATGGGATCACCTTGTGGTAGAATGATACGTTTGATAACTAAGTCGCCGATTTGACACACCCGTCTCTTGACCTTTTTGTTGAATGCCTGGGTCATGCGCTTCTGATATATCTGCCCATGACAAACAGCCGCCAGTCTCTTTTCATCAATCAAATTTATCTGATCGAGTCAAGTCTGAATCCATTCATCCTCGTCTAAACCTGTCTCTTTCATGATTCTTAGAGAGGGAACCTGAACCTCTACCGGTAGGACGGCTTCCATTCCATAGACTAAAGAGAAAGGAGTTGCCCCTGTCGAAGTGCGTACTGAAGTGCGATAACCATGAAGAGCAAATGGTAACATCTCATGCCAGTCTTTGTACGTTACTGTCATCTTTTGTATGATCTTCTTGATATTCTTATTAGCAGCCTCCACGGCGCCGTTCATCTTTGCCCGGTACGGAGAAGAGTTATGGTGTTTTATCTTGAATTGCGTGTAGAGTTCAGTAATCATCTTGTTGTTCAAATTAGTGCCATTATCAGTGATAACTCTTTCAGGGACGCCATATCGGCAAATAAGACTATTCTTGATGAACCGTGCCACCACATTCTTGGTAACAGAAGCAAATGAAGCTGCCTCTACCCACTTTGTAAAGTAATCAATCGCAACAAGAATGAAGCGATGTCCGTTAGAGGCAGTAGGTTTAATCTCCCCAATCATATCAATGCCCCACATTGCAAAGGGCCAAGGGGCTGTCAACACGTTTAAAGGAGCAGGAGGCACATGTACTTTATTCGCATAGATCTGGCACTTGTGACAAGTTCTGGAGTGATGGTGGCAATCAGCTTCCATGGTAGACCAATAATACCCTGATCTTAGAATCTTCTTGGCCATTGTATGTCCACTAGAGTGAGTCCCAAAAATACCGTCATGCATGTCTTCCATAATCTTTTCTGCTTCCTTTTTATCCACACAGCGAAGTAAAGCCGAATCATGATTACGCTTGTATAATATTCCATTACTCAAAAAGAATTTAGCGGAGAACTTCCTCAGGAATTTTCTGTCATTGATGGACGCCCCTTCAGGGTATTCCTGAGCTTCTAAATATCTTTTTACTTCGTGGAACCAAGGTTTCTCTTCTACTTCATCAGCGTTAAGTTCGTAACAATATGCTGGTTCATCTAGTCATTCAATGGTGATCCTGGGAGCTTCATTGTCCCATCTGACTCTGAACATAGATGACATGGTGGCCAAGGCGTCTGCCAACTGATTCTCCTCTCGTGGAATATGTTTGAATGTAATCTCTTCAAAGTATGGGATTAATGTCAACACCCGCTCTCGATAAGGGATGAGATTCGGATGTTTAGTGTCCCATTCTCCTTTGATCTGACTGATTACTAATGTTGAGTCTCCGTACACACTCAAAAACTTGATTCTCAGGTTTATAGCAGCTCTGAGTCCCAAAATACATGCTTCATACTCGGCCATATTATTGGTACAATCGAAACATAGTCTAGCTGTGAAAGGCGTATGGCAACCCTTGGGAGAAATAATTACAACACCAACACCATTGCCCAATGCATTAGAAGATCCATCGAAAACCATAGTCCATTGGGATCCCGGTTCGGGTCCTTCATCTGGTCCAGGTTCCTCGTAATCAGTAACAAGCATGACATCCTCATCTGGGAACTCAAAGTTCATAGATTGGTAATCATCCACTGCTTGATGAGCCAAATGATCAACTAGCACGCTTCCTTTGATTGCTTTCTGGGTAGTATACTGGATATCATACTCTGTTAAAATCATCTGCCATCTCGCTATTCTTCCGGAGAGGGCAGGTTTCTCAAATATGTATTTGATGGGATCCATCTTAGAAATCAACAAAGTGGTATGATTCAACATATACTGTCTTAGTCGGCGAGCAGCCCAGGCCAAAGCACAACAAGTCCTCTCGAGCAGTGAGTATCTTGTTTCACAGTCGGTAAACTTTTTGCTAAGGTAGTACATGGCATGCTCTTTTCGACCAGACTCGTCATGTTGCCCCAACACGCACCCCATTGAATTTTCTAACACGGTCAAATACATGATTAGAGGTCTTCCTTCAACTGGTGGCATCAGGATCGGAGGTTCCTGGAGGTACTTCTTGATTTTGTCAAAAGCTTCTCGACATTCATCATTCCATATCATTTCTTGATTCTTCCTCAGTAGTTTGAAGATGGGTTTGCAGGTAGCAGTTAAATGGGAGATAAACCGGGCGATGTAATTCAAACGTCCCAAGAAACCTCTGACTTCCTTATCCGTACGGGGCACTGGCATTTCTTGGATAGCTCTCACCTTAGCCGGGTCAACCTCAATTCCTTTACCACTGACAATAAATCCCAAGAGTTTACCGGATCTTACTCCAAAGGTGCATTTGTTCGGGTTCAATCTCAGCTTGTATTTCTTCAACCTCTCGAACAATTTGTACAAATGATCGAGATGTTCTTCTTCAGTATGAGATCTGGATATCATGTCATCCACATATACTTCTATTTCATGATGAATCATATCATGGAACAAAACCACCATAGCACGCTGGTACGTTGCCCCGGCGTTCTTTAAACCGAATGGCATTACTTTGTAACAGAAAGTGCCCCATTGCGTCACAAACGTAGTTTTCTCCATGTCTTCAGGTGCCATCTTAATCTGGTTATAACCCGAGAATCCATCCATGAAGGAGAATACTTTGTGTTGAGCGGTATTGTCTATCAGAACATCAATGTGCGGGAGTGGAAAGTCATCTTTGGGACTCGCTTTATTCAAATCTCTGTAATCGACGCACATTCGCACCTTACCGTCCTTCTTCGGTACCGGTACCACATTAGCAACCCATTGAGGATAAGAAGTAACAGCCAGAAAACCTGCATCAAATTGTTTCATAACCTCGGCTTTGATTTTCTCAGACATTTCAGGACGCATGCGGCGAACCTTTTGCTTAACAGGACGACAATCTTCCTTCGTTGGCAAACGATGCACTACTATATCAGTATCCAATCCTGGCATGTCTTCATAAGACCAAGCAAAAATCTCTACATAGTCATGTAACATCTGGATCAATCTTTCTTTAATACTGTTTTCCAAGCCTGCTCCTATTTTGACTTCTTTCTTGTCCACTTCAGTACCCAGGTTTATAATTTCGATTGACTCTTCATGCAGCTGTATAGTCTTCTCTTCTTGCAGTACCAGTCTGGCAAGTTCTCTAGGTACTTCACAATCTTCCTCACTTCCATCCTCGACTTGGTAGATCGGATTTTCAGAGTCATAATGAACAGTAGTAGAACTATTATCAACAGGATCCAGAGTGGGTATGGATCTGCAATTCGTTACGTGAGTGTGTGTAAGAAAACATAGCTTTTTCGGAAGATGACAGGAAAGATAAAGAGCGCAATATTTGAATGCAAAAAGTCCATTGATTTATTGAATGTGAATATGCTTATGAAAATGACAAAACCCTTAACGAATTAGCTATTGTGCCCCGGGCATAGACACAATGCTTTAAGAAGTTCAATTGTAAAAATTAAAAAAAATTGCAACACTAAATCAGACAATAACAATTACTCCTGACTAAAGGAAATCGGGATAGTGTCTTCAGCCTTCCAATTATTGAGTCCGTCGCCAATTGTTGGGAAAATCCAGCTATCCAGATCGCAATCGCTATCAGCATCTTCTACAGCATTAATTTGATCTTTGACCATCTTTTCAGAGTTAAATCCCAGACCAGACTTGTCAGACTTGTATGGTACGTTGATCAAGTGACCCCAACCAGTACCACCACCATTTTCAACCACGGCTTGAGCGTCCTTCAGAGAAATCATGGCAGGAGGAGCACGGATAACCTTGGGCACACAGGAAGTCGGCTTAAGGACAGGATTAGTCGGAGGAACTACTTCAAATGACTGAGAAGGAGTCTCCAAGAATTCGCCATCCATCTCAACGTATCTGAAGGCCTGCACACTACTGACAATGTACTCTTCTTCTCCACACACCGTGACAATCTTACCCTCTATTGGATACTTCAGCTTTTGATGGAGAGATGAAGCTACGGCACTTGCCTCATGAATCCAAGGGCGTCCCAGCAAGCAGGAATAGGCAGGACGGATGTTCATCACATGAAAGGTAGTGTTGAAGACTTGAGGTCCTATCTTGATAGGGAGAACCACTTCACCGTGGACAACACTTTTCGCACCGTCGTACGCACGCACCACAGTATCACTAGGTTTCAATTCGATGCTCTTACAGTCAAGCTTATCGAGTACAGCTTTCGGTAGCACATTCAAAGAAGAGCCATTGTCGATTAATACATGAGCCAAGGTGATCCCCTTACACTCAATGGAGATATGCAGAGCTTTATTGTGATTCTTTCCTGCTGGTGTCAGGTCAGCATCAAAAAAGCCTAGGCCATTGTCAACAGCCAGGTGAGCAACATAGTTTTCGAACTGATCGACGGAGGTCTCCTGAGGTACATGGGCAGTCTTCAAGAATTTTATCAACGCTTTGGCATGAGATTCAGAAGATAATAACAAGGATAACATCGAGATCTTAGACGGAGTATGCCCTAGCTGTTCTACCACATCAAAATCACTCTTACGGATGATTTTCAGCATTTCCTCCACTTCTTGCTTGGCAACATCTTTAGTAGTAACTTCGACTGGTGTCTTTGACTGAGAAGGGTTGATCACTGGTTCCTTTCCTCGAGTTTCAGGGGCGGGAGGTGAGATTTCTGGAGAGAAGATCCTTCCACTTCGAGTAACTTTACTAGTCCCAACAATGTCATTAGGATTAGCAGAATTATCAACTTGCTTTATGCCATGGATGTAAACATCACCCCCATAATTCCACGGGATGGCCTTGCTTGAGGAATACGGTACTGGGCCAGGTGCAGTAATGATTAGGGGAGCTACCTTAGGCTCAGCAGTAATCTTCATCGGCACTCTAGTAGCGGTAATCTTCACTGGAACTTTGGACCTAGCAATCACAGATATTTCTTCAGTAGGGTTTTCCACCTTAGGAACCTTTTCGAAGAGAATTGTGCGATCATCCATTAGTCGTTGAATACCATCTCTCAACTTCAGGCAATCATCGGGTCGAAGTACACAAAGGTCGCAACTTTCAGTACAACCTGGAAATAAACCAGCTTGCAATAAATTCTTCTTGATGATCAGGAGAGGAGATGTTAAATCAGCTACATTAGAAATGTGAGAATTGTCATCCACCGCATTAACAGTCTTGTCATGGTTAGGCATAGGTGCAGTGATGACATTAGGAGTCTCGGGAGGCTCAAATTCAATTTTCCCAGCATCGATCATATCCTGAACCTTATTCTTCAACGACCAACAATCGTTTGTATCATGCCCGGGGCTATCGGAGTGATATGCACACCTGGCATTGGGATTATAACGAGAAGAAGTAGTGTTGGGATTCGTAGGAGGATCTCTGAGGGTAATTAAATTCGCCTTCAGCATACCCTGCAGTGCTTGTGCTAAAGTCATATTGATCTTGGTAAACTGCCTTCTTGGCCTGTCTTGTCTGTGCTGGAAGTTTTGAGTTGGCGGGGCTGCAATTGTGACTGCTCCGATGGTATGGTCACGGCTTTTCTTGTTATGACCCCTTTCACCATACACAACATTTGACTCATTCTTTCCCTGATGGGTCTTTCTGGTGCTTGCGGAGGTAGCTGCCGGTATCTTTCCACTTCGAATACCACTTTCAACACGTTCACCCGTCAATATAAGGTCAGTGAAACCTGATGAAGAACTTCCCAGTAGATGGCTGTAGAATGGACCAGTCAGTGTACTCATGAACATGTCCACTAATTCTCGATCGGTCATAGGGGGTTTGACTCTGCCAGCCAAATCTCTCCATTTTTGAGCATACTCTTTGAAGCTTTATTTAGACCCCATAGTCATATTCTGCAACTGTAGCCGAGTAGGCGCCAATTCAGAATTATACTGGTAGTGATTGTAGAAAGCTGTCGCTAAATCAGTCCAGGTGCGGATGTTAGAGCTCTCAAGCTGATAATATCATTCCAACTGTGTGCCAGATAGACTCTCTTGGAAGAAATGGATCCATAGCTTCCTATCAGTGGTATACGGCTGAATCTTTCTCACATAAGCTCTCAGATGCATCTGAGGACAAGACGCACCATCGTACTTAGTGAAAGTGGGGATCTTGAATTTGCGAGGAATGACCACGTCAGAGACCAGTCCCAAGCTTTCGAAATCCATACCGGGCGCCTTCTGGCCTTCCATAGCTAGCATACGTTCTTCCAGCAACTTGTACTTATCCTCTTTTGGAGAGTACTGTTCATCTTTATAATCTTCATCGTCGTCCTCCTGGTTGAGGGGATCAACATTCTCATCTTCCGAATCATTTTCTGTCTCCTCCTCTTGATCTTTCGGAAGTCTAATCTTGATTCCCGCAGCCTGTCCTTTACGCCTTCTTCCCGGGTTAATGTAACTCACAGGTTTCTGGTCTTTTTTCTTCTCGAGCAAGAGAGCCTTCAGTTCCTCCTGCCCCTTGGATAAGCTCAGCATCATCTCCTGGAATTGAGCATTCTGAGCCTGGAGATCTTTGACAGTTTGTTCGAGAGCCATTTTTCTGTTTGCAAGGAAGATCGTGAGAATATTGATCTTTTAGGATACCTGTTATGCAATGTTATGTTATGTTATGCAATGTATGAAATGTTTTCAAGGACTCCTGGAATTTAACTTTGCGTAAACCACCAAAAGAGGGGAATCTTTATCAATGTTCATTACAAAAAAGAATAATAATAAAAATACAATGAAAGCTCAAGTCTCCCAGGGGCGACTTCTTTTTGGGCGAAGATATGCATTGAGTCTTCGTTCCTCATTAAGCTGACTGGTAAGTTCTAACATTTTCTTCCTTTCTGCAACGAACTGAGCCTCAAAAGTATCCCTTTCCTCTCTCAACTGGATCCAGGATCTCTTCAGTTCTTCAACATCAGTAGGCATATCTGGATAAGGAATGATCTGAGGAGTACCTCCCTCAACTTCTGGTTCAACAATCAGTGGTCCGACTGCAAGATATGGCATGACAAGCTCACGAGCTCTGGCGCGTACCCATCTGAGATAAGGTTCCATAGGAATAGAATTTTTCTGTCCTAAAGTGCTTCTTTTCACCATGCCCCAGGCTCGTACAAATCTCTGACGGAGACCTTGGGGATCGGTGTCGTAGTCAAACATAGTGCCTTGAATAATTCTTTCATGTGGACCATCTCTTCGAGCATAACCAAACTGGCGTAGGGCTAAAGCTGGGTTATAAGTAATACCTCCTCTTATCCCCAGGAGTGGTACGTTAGGGAATTCTCCACAACGATCAACGACGATAACATTTTCTTTGAGATGACGACACCAATGAATGTCTGAATGGGAGAGCGACATTATCCTTTGAGACCATTTCAGATTTTGCTCATTCTTCAAGACTGATTGAGGAAGGTGCGAAATAAACCACCTAGACAATAAAGGTATACAGCACATGAGAGTCCCTTGCCTTTTCATAGTACAGGTGTGAAGGGAATGCAAAATCTCTCCAAGCAAGGTAGGCACAGGGTTATGAGTGAGAAATATCTTAATAGCATTCATATCTACGAATTGGTCGGGATTAGGAAATAACACCAAACCATAGATTAGTAACGCTAGAATGTCTTCGAAAGCATGAACATTCATAACCTTCAAGAATTCTCGGGCCTTATTTATCAGAAACTTGGCAAGTAAACCCTTAACTCCACTTCTTGTTACCCAATTGGTTTCAATATCGGACTTTGTCATGTGTAAAGCCGCAGCAACTTCTTCAGACTTCGGATTCTTTTCTAAACCACTGAAAGGTGTTTGATCAAGGATAGGTATCCCAAGCATCCTGGAAAACTCTTCTAATGTGGGTACCAACTGATAATCTGGGAAGGTGAAACAATGATGTTTAGGATCGAAGAATTGGAATAGGACTCTCATCATATCTTCTTTGAAATCAGTGGTAACCAAATTGAGGAGATGACCATGTTTCTTGATGAACTGAGCATGATCGGGAAGTTCTGACACTAAATCCTTGAGTTGAGGAGAGATGACTACAAAATTGATCCGGATGGTCTTCCTGGAAGCCATAACTTGTTTAACGGAGCAAAGCTAAATCCCTAAGTCCTTGAAATGGTTAGCACAATGTCATGATGTTATGATGTTATGATGTTATGATGTTATGATGTTATGATGTTATGATGTTATGATGTTATGTTAATAACAAGCACAAGCAAGTCACACAACAACCATCCTTGGGTTTTAAGGCTTGCATGAGTTCCATAGGTAAATACCCTCCCCACTGAAGTTTGGTTGGTTCAACCTGTCCTAGAATAGTAACCGGGTTCTAGAAGGATCTCCAATCATTGACCTTCCTTTAAGTCCACTTCAGTGCAACGCCAAGTGGTTGACCAAAGCTTCCCTAAAGTCCAATCTCAAAGAGTGTAGTATCGAGTATCAACCAACCCCAGTCGGAACCGAAGTCAGTCATCTCACTACTTTCTAATGGCTAGGATGAGTCAATTAGGGTTCTAAAGGTCTGGTCAATGCTTTGATGACACCACGCGGAAGCCAAATTTTTCCTCAAGTAAACATGAGGAACACCAGGACATCCAAAGTGTCACATTAACCGTAGCCATCATTTTGACCATTCCAGTATACGCCGGATAGTCGCGATGATCTATTGCTACTTACCTAAGGTACACTATATCCGGGTGTAGGATCTTTCACTCAAGCGTAAAATACCCAAGCAATCCCTTAAAAGTAAATCAGACAATTTGAATAAGTGATCTTGTTTTTAAGGTAACCTCTCTTTTTAAGATCCCCAGCAGAGTCGCCAGTTCTGTCATACGGTGAACTGACTTTGTGTGTTTTGCTTTGGAAAGCAAATGTCGCGGTTAGCAAGAGTCGCCACCGACTTTTCTTTTATCCCATAAGGAAAGGTGGAAAAGAACAGGAAAGACCTTAATTAGATTTTGGGTTCGGGAGGTACATTATACAAAGGGAAGGTGTTAGCACCCTTTGTATCCATGGTTATCCATGGGCTCTTAATTGCTTGATCACTTATATTTGTCTGGAAAAAGTGGTTGTGATTCGTTTAGAAAATGTTTTGAAAAGAGAATTTAACTTTGTAATGATTCTCGTATGAATGTATACAAAGTGGTTATCTCGTTTATTTTTAAAAGTTGTTTAGAAAAATATAACTCGGTAATGATTCTAGTATGAATGTATACCTAGCGGTGATTTTCTAAAAGATGTTTTGAAAGGTGTGGGGTGTGAAAAATATTTTAGGTTGTGAGCCAGCAATTAAGAGTTATACCTTCCTAGGGTCTTTATGGGCATTTCCTATCCTTATGAGGGTAAAACTGTCCTTACTATTGAGAAGTAAGTAGTCTTGTCCTTTTGGATTTAAGGGTCATCGTAGGGTCATCGATTGGTCATTGAAAGCAACGGTTGTAAGGATACCTTAGCATTCGAAGGGACTATCATCATTTAACCGTATGTTATACCGAAGGGTCATCGAGGGACAAAATCATATATTCGAAGGCAACATCCGAGGGACTATGATTTATTTTATGATGATTTAATCGAAGGGTCTTTGCTAAGTATATCCTCACATTCGCGGGACATGACCGTTATATCGTAATACCGTAGGGCAACAAAGAGAGGTCCAAGATCACACATTAAAAGGCCATATTTTACAATCAATTAGGTAATTAAGATGAATCTCCACAATGAAATCAATACATTAAAATCAGCTAGGTAATTTAGGGTGGGTCTCCACATTAAAATTAATACATTAACATCAATTAAGTGATTTAGGATGAATCTCCACGAGGGTATCCCACAAATAAAGTGGAATACCTACCAAGCTATCTTTTCCGGAGATATGTGAACCTTTGCAAAACTCAACAAACATGTCAGAATACCAAATCAGGGTGCAATCGAGAATTACACCACAAAAGAAATCACAACAGTAATAGGATCAGATAAACAATGCATGGCTATGATAAAACATGTCAGATGGGCAAGAAAAAAAATCAGAACAGAAAAGTCAGCTACTGTCACGTTCGCTCCTGCTTCGCCTAGCGAAGGCTTAGCGAATACTCGCTGCATGCTCGCTTAGCGATGTGCTAGCGAGCGGCTGCGGATTCCGGTTTTGATAACAGTATAATTTCAGCCGATTTTATGCCTTATGGCTTTCATTACAGCAATTACATGGTTAATCATTTAAGGTATTCAGATACATACTAAAAATTCACATGCCAAACTTAAGATATTTTCATAAATTTAATCATAATGCCATATGCAAATTAAGAACATAAGGCGGTAATAGCGATGCAAACCTGTTTGCAAACTGAACTGCGACCTTGGATTGGCAAATAGGATTGAATTGGGCAGAGGTAACCTTGATGCCGCTGAGTTCCTTCAGGGTTTCTTTACTTGGAATTCTCTGAGTTAGTCTCCAGGGTTTCTATGCCAGGGTTTCTGTCCGTCTTCGTCTTCGTCCCTTTTCGTGGCTGAAGCGTCGGTATTTATAGTGATTGTGGTGACCTAATGGGCTCAGAATGAAGCCCGAAAATTCTGATATATCGCAAGCTTCGCTAGGCGAAGGAGCTGCTCGCCTAGCGAGTAGGCCATCTGTGACCTAATGGGCTCAGAATGAAGCCCAATAATTCTGGTATTCGTAAGCTTCGCTAGGCGAAGGAGTTGCTCGCCTAGCGAGCAAGCTAGTTTGGGCCTTTTTCTGGATTGGGCCTATTGTGAGTTGGGCTTTTGTTCCTTTAAGGTCAATGCCTTGAAAAATAAGTTGGAGTGCCTTGAAAAATGCCTTGTAATATGAACGGGCAAATTTTGGGGTATGACACCCGCGCATGGTCAAATGGGGGTGAATGCAATCTCCGATGAGGGAAGAATTGGGTTGTTGAGGGTTGATCAGTTGAAGACTCCCTTGGTTGAGGTCAAGGGGCAGTTGTTGAAGAATGGGGTCTTCCCGGGCTGTGATGTTGGTTGTGCTGCATGCACCGTTGTTCCGAATGGGGTGTATATCGTTAAGAGAGGCTGTCCAGAGGCTGATGGATGAGGGAAGCCTCAGGTTTGAGAAGGTGGATTTGGGGAAGGAAGAGGTCTCCACCATAACCATTTACTTCGACCCGGTTGATTTGTCAGCGCTGGCAGATGCGGCTCTAGTTACTATCACGGTACCTGGGCCCATTCCTTATGACAAAGATGATGCCGTGCCGTGGCATTATGGTGGGGAAGTTTATTGTAATGGAGAGAGAGTGGAAGATCAAACTGCAAGTGAAACCACCGTTTCAAAGGTGGATAATGCCGGACCCAATGGTTTCACTCGTAGTGGGAGGTTATTTGCCCCTGATGCTTTGAGGGGAGGAGTAGGAGAAAAAGAAAAGAAAGAAAAGGCCGAGGCTTTAGCCAGGGCAAGAGGGAAACAAGTAATCAATGAAGGTACTCTTGTGGTGACACCGGCGCCTGGTGGGTCGGAGAGAGAACTTGATGATGAGGCGGAGGAATTCTTGAGGATCATCAAGAAGTCTGAGTACAAACTTGTTGACCATCTGTAGCAGACTCCATCCAAGATCTCGATCTTGTCTTTATTGCTGAGCTCTGAGGGGCATAGAGAGGCTTTGTTGAAAATTCTGAAGAGAGCCTATGTTCCTCAAGAGATCACGATTAATCAGTTGGAGACGGTGGTGTCTAATGTTCATGCTAGCCATGGGCTGGGGTTCACCGATCTTGATCTGACTGTGGATGGGAGAAATCATAACCGGGCTTTACACATTGATATGGAGTGTAAAGGGGCCGTGCTTTCGCACGTATTGGTTGATATCGGCTCCTCTTTAAATGTGTTGCCTAAGAAAGCCCTAGCGAAGTTGAACTGTGAAGGGTTGATCCTGACGCCCACTGACCTGATAGTGAGGGCTTTCGATGGTTCAAAGCGGGCGGTGTTCGGAGAGGGAGCTCCCGGTGAAGATTGGACCTGAGGTGTTTAAGTCAGTATTCTACATCATGGATATTCAGCCGGCATACAGTTGCCTGTTGGGTCGTCCATGGATTCATGCCGCTGGGGCAGTGACTTCGACTTTGCACCAAAAGTTGAAATATATCTGGGATGGACATGTCGTCACCGTCTGTGGAGAAGAGGATATCTTCGTCGGCCACCTTTCATCATTCAAATACGTGGAAATGGACGGTGAAATATGGGAAACCCCGAGTCAAGCATTCGAAACCGTTAAGGTGGAGAATGCTCTTTTTGCCAAAGAAGAGGAGAAACCGTCCATTTCTTCATATAAGCAGGCCGCCGAGGTGGTGAAGAGTGGGGAAGCTCCAGGTTGGGGGAAGATGATGGACATCGCCGCCAAGAAAGACCGCTTCGGAGTGGGTTATCAGCCGAGCAGAGGCTCATCTGGACAAGGTAGAGGACATCGTCCGTCGTTCACATTCACCAGTGCTGGAATGCTGGATCCATATCACATCTGTATGGTGGATGAAGAAGTCGACAATGACTGCGAGATTGACCGGTGGATAAAGCCGTGCGCACCAGGGATGGGAGTCCAGAACTGGAAGGCTGAAAAGATCATCACTGTCACTCTACTGGAAGAGTAATAATTTCTGTTTTTCAATTTTATTTGCATGGAAGCCATACGTTTTGCCCGAAACGTAATGGTTCATTGTAAGGGCCACCTCATGTTTCATTTTGCAACTTTTTGCATCATAAATAAATGGATGTTTTTCAATTAAAAGCGGTGTTCCCTGTTTTTCATTTATTTTTGCAGTTTAAAAACAAAAAATAAAAATGGAAGTGTTTTCATTTTTCTTTTCCAGTTGTCTCGCTCTGGTTCTAAAGCAATGCATGAATCAACATTCATGCAGATGCGATTTCTCGTCGGATCTCATTGATAACAATCCTGTTACACCCTCATATGACTTCGACAATCCGATCTATCATGCCGAAGAAGAAGACGAAGATGATTGTGAACTGCCAGAGGATTTAGCCAGGTTGTTGAAACAAGAGGAAAGGGTGATTCAGCCGCATGAGGAGCAAGTTGGAATTGTGAATCTGGGTACCGACGAGGTCAGAAAAGAAGTGAAAATTGGGGTTGCTTTGGAGGAAAGTGTTAAGAGCAGAATGGTGGCGTTGTTGAAAGAATATGTCGACATCTTTGCCTGGTCTTATCAAGATATGCCAGGGTTGGATACCGATATCGTTGTGCACAAGCTACCGTTGAGAGCAGATTGTCCTCCAGTGAAGCAGAAGCTGCGCAGAACTCGATCTGAGATGGCAATGAAAATTAAAGAGGAGGTTCAGAAGCAGTGGGATGCTGGTTTCCTTGCTGTCACCAATTATCCGCCTTGGGTCGCAAACATTGTGCCAGTACCGAAGAAAGATGGGAAGGTGAGAATGTGTGTGGACTACCGGGATTTGAACAGAGCTAGCCCGAAGGATGATTTCCCACTACCTCACATTGATGTGTTGGTAGATAATACAGCTCAATTTTCGGTGTTTTCCTTCATGGATGGCTTTTCTGGCTATACTCAAATCAAAATGTCGCCAGATGATATGGAGAAAACAACGTTCATCACACCGTGGGGCACTTTTTGTTACAAGGTGATGCCATTTGGTCTCAAGAACGTCGGTGCTACTTATCAGAGAGTCATGGTGACTTTGTTTCATGATATGATTCATCATGAAATCGAATGCTATGTTGATGACATGATAGCAAAGTCCCAGACGGAAGAGGGGCACTTGGTGGATCTGGCCAAGTTGTTCGACCGGCTGAGACAGTTCAGACTGAGGTTGAATCCGAATAAGTGCACTTTCGGAATGCGGTCCGGTAAATTGCTGGGGTTCATTGTGAGTGAAAACGGAATCGAGGTTGATCCTGCTAAAGTAAAAGCAATAAGAGAAATGCCTGAACCGAGAACGGAGAAGGAGGTTCGTGGTTTCTTAGGTAGATTGAACTACATTTCACGGTTCATATCTCATCTAACAGCCACGTGTGAGCCAATATTCAAGTTATTGAGAAAAGATCAAACGGTCAGGTGGAATAATGATTGTCAAGCGGCATTTGAAAAAATAAAAGAGTATTTGCAGGAGCCTCCGATTCTGATGCCTCCTGTGGAGGGACGACCGTTAATTCTGTACCTGACGGTCCTCGAGGGGTCTATGGGGTGTGTATTGGGGCAGCATGACGAGTCTGGTCGAAAAGAGCATGCCATATACTACCTTAGCAAAAAGTTTACCGACTGTGAAACAAGATATTCACTGCTCGAGAAAACTTGTTGTGCTTTGGTCTGAGCTGCTCGCCGACTAAGGCAGTATATGCTGGTTCATACCACTTTATTAATTTCCAAGATGGATCCAATCAAGTATGTTTTTGAGAAGCCAGCATTGACCGGATGGGTTGCGAGATGGCAAATGATTTTGACTGAATATGATATCCAGTATACCTCTCAGAAAGCAATCAAGGGGAGTGTATTGTCTGATTACCTCGCCCAGCAACCCATTGAGGATTATCAACCGATGAAGTTTGAATTCCCTGATGAGGA
Organism: Lathyrus oleraceus; assembly: GCF_024323335.1. NCBI lineage: Eukaryota > Viridiplantae > Streptophyta > Magnoliopsida > Fabales > Fabaceae > Lathyrus > Lathyrus oleraceus. Next base: position 244,759,849 of record NC_066583.1, read on the forward strand.
TATCATGTTTCTCAAATCGAAAGATTGCGAGGAACCAATCCCGGAGGAGGGGCCTGACCCTGAATCCGAATGGATTCTGATGTTTGATGGGGCCGTTAACGTGAATGGTAGCGGAGTTGGTGCTGTTTTGGTTACGCCGAAAGGATCCCACATTCCTTTTGCTGCCCGGCTAACATTTGAGTGCACCAACAACGTGGCTGAATATGAAGCTTGTATCTTGGGGATTGAGGAGGCGATTGATCTGAGGATCAAGAACCTTGTTATATATGGAGATTCAGCTTTGGTTGTGAATCAGGTTAACGGAAAATGGTATACGCATCAGTCTCATTTAGTTCCATACCGGGACTATACGAGGAGGTTGTTGAAGTTTTTCACCAAGGTGAAGATGCATCACGTGCCTAGAGAAGAGAATCCTTTGGCAGATGCTTTGGCTACTCTGGCCGCCTTGATTAAGGTGCAATGGTGGAATCAGTTCCCCAGTGTTGAGGTGGGACGTCTGGATAGACCGGCTTATGTGTTTGCTGTTGACACAACGCCTGACGATGAGAAACCGTGGTATTACGATATCAAACGCTATCTGGAAACTCAAGAGTATCCTGAGGGAGCATCGAAGAAGGACCGAAAGACTCTGCGGAGGTTGGCCATGGTGTTCTACCTGAATGAGGATGGGGTTTTGTACAAGCGGAATTTCGATTGGGTCTTGCTCCGATGTGTTGATGATAAAGAAGCGAGCCAATTGATGAAAGAGGTTCACGAGGGGTCGTTCGGTACCCATGCCAATGGAAATGCAATGGTGAAGAAGCTGCTGAGGGCAGGTTATTATTGGATGACAATGGAGGCCCAATGTTTCAACTTCGTGCGGAAGTGTCATAAATGCCAGATTTATGCTGACAAGGTGCACGTGCCTCCAAATCCGTTGAGTTTGATGTCGTCTCCATGGCCGTTCGCTATATGGGGCATTGATATGATCGGAAAGATTGAGCCTACGGATTCGAATGGGCACCGGTTCATATTAGTGGCTATTGATTACTTCACCAGGTGGGTGGAAGCAGCCTCTTATACGAACGTGACGAAGCAGGTCGTGGCCCGGTTTTTAAAGAGAGACATCATTTGTAGATATGGGGTTCCCGAAAGAATCATTACTGATAATGGTTCTAATTTGAACAACAAGATGATGGCCGAACTGTGCCGGGAATTCAAGATCGAGCATCACAATTCTTCTCCTTATCGTCCGAAGATGAATGGGGCGGTCGAGGCAGCCAATAAGAATATTAAGAAGATTGTGCAGAAGATGGTTGTGACCTATAAGGATTGGCATGAGATGTTGCCGTTTGCATTGCATGGGTATCGAACTTCGGTGTGTACTTCTACTGGGGCAACGCCTTTCTCGTTGGTATATGGAATGGAAGTCGTGCTATCGGTTAAGGTTCAAATTCCCTCTTTAAGAGTCCTGATGGACGTAAAGTTGCAAGAGGCGGAATGGGTAAGGACCCGATATGAGGAGTTAAGCCTGATTGAGGAAAAGAGGCTGGCAACCATCTGTCATGGGCAGTTATACCAGCAGAGGGTGAAGCGTGCTTTTGACCGAAAGGTACGACCTCGTGTGTATCACGTAGGTGATATGGTATTGAAAAGGATCCTTCCTCCTCAAAACGATCGTAGGAGCAAATGGACACCCAATTATGAAGGTCCATTCGTGGTCAAGAAGGTTTTCTCTGGCGGAGCCTTGTTGCTAACGACCATGGATGGCGAGGATTTTCCATCCCCCGTGAATGCGGACGCAGTTAAAAAATACTTCGTATAAGAGACCCGCTGGACGAAAAGAATAAAATAGTCCAGGCAAAAATGGGCATCCCGACGAACCAAAAAAAAAAGAAAAAAAAATGAAAAGGTTCGGGCAAAAATTAGGGATAAGAAAGAGAAAAACTGTACACCCGGCAAGTCGAAAACCTGAAAAGGCGACTTGGGCAAAAAGGGGTATCCCGGTGGACTGAAAACCCGAAAGGGCGGTCCAGGCAAAAGAGGGATTGAAACGAACAACTGCGTCCGGCATGATCGTTTGCGCTGTGGATATGACATGGATAATTCCCGGCAGGGATCAGTCGGAAACGTCTTGTTCAGAAGGCAGAAAGCACGGAGAGTCTGAGGACATATGGGGTGTAACTGAGTTGGAACTCGATGAGATCACGGTTTCACATTGCCATTAAGATAGATTTTTCTTTTTGTGTGCAATTACCTCTTTTCAGGAATTGCTTCCTTTGTATTGCTCAGTTTGAGCCACACTTTTTCAATCAATAAAATGCATATTCAGTCAAATAATTTTGTTTTGGTTTTTCATTACCGCTTTGATTGCAAAAACATCCAATTGTTGTGATAAAGAATCTTTGCATTTTAAGACATACAGGTCCCTTCTAATGCATGCTTATAAGATTGAAAATTTGAAATCTTATTCGGAAGGTTAAGTGACCCAAGTCTTGAAATCTTAACACGCCTGGGGCACGTTTTTATCTAACGATCTCTTTTGCATGTGCTGTTAGATTTTTTATTCACTTGTAGGTTGTGATGTGGAAGCTTTTTGACAAAAGAATCCCCGTGGAGTCCGATCAGGGATGAATAGATGGAGAAGTGGTGAAAAGACGGCGAGAGGTACGACGATCTTGGATATTAATCAAGAAGACTCTTCAAAGTCTGAAGATTGGAAAGTCTGTACCAATCCCAGGATTTCGCTCTTCGTAGAGGACGGAACAGTCGAGAATACAAGGTGATGAATCAGAAAAGGCCAGAAGAGTCTGGGAGTTCTCAAAATTGGAAAGCTGACATTAGGATTTGGATGTTGAATGCCGTGGTTCGACGAGTCGGTGGGTGTTCAGTGCCAGATTTTCCTTGTTTCCCCAAGAAGAGTTAGGATTGTTACCTCCTCAGCAGATTCAAGGTCTATGACTTCCCTAGCAGGGTCGGGATGGTTATCTCCCCGACAGATTTTAGAGCGGTGTTTCCTCAGCAACCAGGCCTGAAGGTTGCTATTTCCCCAACGGAGGTATCTATTGGTGTTGATTTCCCCTAGCAGGGTCGGGATTGTTGTATCCCCAGCAAGTCAGAGATTGTTGGTTTCCCCACAGAATGCGTTGGTGGTTCTTTCTCCAGTGAAGTCCCCAAGCGGATCGGGTGTAAAGGAGGTTATTCCTGGTAAGGGTGGCCTATTTCCCAGCAGCAGCATTATTACCCAGCAGGGTGGAGATTGGAGTGTTAGTGGGTTCCTCAGCAGAGTGCCTCGAGCTCCCCAGAAGAGTCCCTTGAGGGGGATACTTTTTATGCATTCATCATGTAGATAAGCATAGCATATTGCATAAATCGCGTAGCATTTCCATGATTATGGAGCATTACGCTAAAAGAATATCATGCATCAACATTGCAAGCATAAGCTAGCCTCAGACCGTGGTTATTGTTTGAGAGGTGGTTTCGCCAGAAGGTGAAGATGTTACTCCGAGGAGTTTGGCATCGTGATTTTAAATCAATGATATTCCCCAGTAGTACGATATTGGAGGAAGAGTTTATGTCGGGCGGAGATGGAATGATAATCCAGGAAGTTTCGGGGTCCAAAAAGTAAAGAAAAGAGAAAGAATAATCCCCAGCTGAACGCATGAAAAATGTTTTGGCTAGGGGTGAATAGAAGATAGCCGGTTCATGGCTTGTTATCCCCAGCATGGGTCGTTGTCACGTGTGCCGACTCATTTATCGCTATTTCTTTTTGCCGATGCTGACAGGCATGGAAGTTTTTCTGGTGTTCAGACCGAGATGGCAGTCCGGCCAAGTTTCCGGTATCCCGACCGAGGTGGTATTCAGACCAGTTTCCGATTTTCAGATCGAAGAAGTTTCCGACGTTTAGGTCGAAGAACTTGTGGTATTCAGGCCAGTTTCCGATTTTCAGATCGAAGAAGTTTCCGACGTTCAGGTCGAAGAACTTGTGGTATTCAGGCCAGCTTCCAATTTTCAGATCGAAGAAGTTTCCAACCATCAGGTTGAAGTGCTTGTGGCATTCAGGCCAGTTTTCCGGTGTTCAGACCGAGGTGGGTATTCAGACCAGTTACCGAGTTTCAGATCGAAGAAGCTTCCGAAGTTCAGATCGATGCAGCTTGTGGCATTCAGGCCAAGTTTCCGGTATCCCGACCGAGGTGGTATTCAGACCAGTTTCCAATTTTCAGATCGAAGAAGTTTCCGACGTTCAAGTTGAAGAACTTGTGGTATTCAGGCCAGTTTCCGATTTTCAGATCGAAGAAGTTTTTGACGTTCAGGTCGAAGAACTTGTGGTATTCAGGCCAGCTTCCGATTTTCAGATCGAAGAAGTTTCCAACCATCAGGTTGAAGTGCTTGTGGCATTCAGGCCAGTTTTCCGGTGTTCATACCGAGGTGGGTATTCAGACCAGTTACCGAGTTTCAGATCGAAGAAGCTTCCGAAGTTCAGATCGATGCAGCTTGTGGCATTCAGGCCAATCTTCCGGTATCCAGACCGAAGTGGGATTCAGACCAAAGTGGTGTTCAGGCCAGTTGTTGGGCATTCAGGCCAATCCCCCGGTATTCAGACCAATATCAATACTCATACTATGATGTTCAGTATTCAGACGAACGAGCGGCGTTCAGGCCATGGTTATTCCTGTGTTACCATTTATTTTGGTATGCAGGTCAGCATTTCTGTTTCGGTGTTCAGGCCGACTTTCTCCGTACCAGGCGGATTCTTCTTTCAAGATTGCTTCTTTGCCGATTCTGACAGGCATGGTTAATTATTTCCCATCAGAGTGCAAATTGTTCGTCTGTTCTTGGTATTCAATCACTCTTCACCCTGATCATCTGAAAGCCGAGGTTATTCATATCGACAGGTTCACAGTGGATTGAATAGGGGCAGCTGTAACACCTCAAAATTTGCCCTCCTCTCTTGGGACTAGCTTAGCATATTGCATTTCATTTTGTAGGTCCTCAGTCATTGCATTTTTGCATGTCATGTGGAAACATAAGCAAGTCATCCTCCTAGGTCTTTCTCAGAAGATAAAGAGGTTGAAAGATCCAAGCCTGAGGGTTTCTTTGAATTGATCACTAGTCATCTAAGGGTTTGTGCTTCAATTAGGGTTTCTTGGTTCCTCAAGGAGATTGATCATTATCCTGGTTGAAGTGGTACATCACCATCATCATGGTCTTATCATCACCAAGAGATTCATTATTCCTGATCAGTTCCTTGGGATTAGGGTTTTGACCTCTGGTCAACCCTAATCAATGGAATTGTACCAATCAGGGTTTTGCAAGGAGATGAGGTTTTCATTGAGATGGGGATCATCATATGTGTTTTATTGAGCTTGTATAAGCTAGGGTTTCATTTTGGAGCCATTTCATCAGAAGATTGAGGCTCAAATTCATCTGTGCATGACCAATTCATCTATCAACTGAAAAAGTCAACCAAAAGTCAACTGTTGGATTTGGAGGTGGGAAGTGGTTAGAAATACTTCATTCATGTTCAAACAAGTCTCATTTGACATTTCAAACATCAACATTGAAGAAAATAAAGTCAGGACAAAACTTTCCAAAAATAGAAAGTGACTTGTAATTCAAAATTGCCAAAAATGGAAAGGTTTTCTCCTCAAGATTACATCATCAAACATGCTTCAAATGAAATTTTGTTGAACATGAAAGTTGTAGATCTTGTTCTCCCATTTCCAAAAAGTCCAAGATCATGAATTTCTCATGTATGGTTGAAGAGATATGGATCAATCTTTGCCAAGTAAATTTGAACTTCAAGAGGGGATAACTTTTAAACCATAAGGCCAAATGGAGTGGTTCTTTTTGCAACATTTCTCTCTTGACATGCACTATCCAATTCATGCATCATAGGCCATGCATTTTGATCACAAAAATATTTGCATTTTTATTTGAATTTTGGAGGGAAATTCCAAATTCAAAAATTGTGCATTGTTTTCATATTGTATCACTTGCATTTGGCTAAGAACAACATTTGAAGTGAATTGGAAGCATAATTCGTGTACTGTTCTATTCTTCTCATGCATATAGGGCGCATTTGAAAAATTGGCCAAAACACCTTCAATTTCACTAATCCATTTGCATTGCTTAATTGTGATTAACAAACTTCATTAACAGACCATATAAAAGCTAAAGTATAACTGTTTTCATGATTAACATCATCACATTTCAGATCTAGATCAGTTTTCACATTTTTTTGCTCTCACTTTTTCTGCAAATTTCTTCAAATCCATTGCCTTGTTCTTGACTGATTCTTCATCTAGAAGCATTGTAGAGTATCATTGAAGCTAGATCCAGCAAGAATCGTGCAATTGGAAGCTGCTTGAACTTTGCATTCATCCATGGCAATTGGCAATTCAAGCAAGATTGTGCAAGATTGAGCTCCAAACCTTCCTCCATCCATTCATCCAAGAGCTAAGGATCAACTGTTTGGACTTCTCAAGGCTTGAAAGCAGCAATTCCAGTTCGGTAGCTTCTTGAAGGTTAGAACTCGAGTTCCTTAATTCATGAAATTGATGTATGCATGTTGTAGATCCTTTAATGCTGATCACACTGAACTTTAGATCATTGATTTTCATGGAGAAATGAGTTAGTTAGGTAAGATCTAAGTTTGATATGTGAACATTCTCTTGCTCGAATCTTTGAACATAGGATGAATTAGGATAAACCAAGCCTTGATCCTTGATGTATGTTGAAAGACGAGTCCAATGATATGTTCATTTTGAATTTCTGTGCACATGTGTTCTTGAGTGTATGAACATGATGAATGCGCATGAAGAAGTTAGGGTTTATGTTTCCAGAAGCCTTTTGATCCATCTTCGCGCGTTTTGCATGAGTTTTGGTGTTTGTAGCCATGCATTGGTCCAACGAAGCGCTTGCCTGGCATTTTGATTGGCTGTGGTTGACGCGCCTTGCCACGTCTTTTAGTGAAACGACGTGTTTCACTCTGAGGCGCCTTAATTCAAATCTCCACTCTGTTCGATCCCTGGCTCATGATTTTTCCAAAATTGCTTTGTATTATTTTCACATGTTTACCATGCCATTCATGCACATTGCTTTCATGTTTTTTAATTTTTCATTCATTTCAAAAATTCATAACTCAATCAATAATGATCCAAATGACCTGGGAAATTTTGCACCTTGTTCCTCATCATGTCTAGTATTTTATGAGATTTTTTCCAGAAATTGTGCACGGTTGGAATTTAATTTTGCTTAGGGATTGTTCACATGTGTGCTATCTTGTACCTTGATTGCCATTTGCTTTATGAAATGATGAGTTTTAATCCAATGATTGTGAAATTTTGTATACTTAAACTAGACATCTTTAGGGACCTTTTGGTGTTGAGTTTGCATTTTTAGAATTTCTGGTTGTTGAGATATGCTCATGTTAATGTAGGTGTGACAATGTGTGTCACACCTTTGCTTGCTCAACTTGTTGATTTTCTTTGCCATGCCAAATAAATGCCAAATGATGTGATTTTTTGCATGATGCTTCTTCTGGATGTTAGGATTACTCATGAAATTGTTTGGAATTTTTGGACTCATTTCTGATTTGTTTGAGATTTTTCTTTCTGGATTGCCATTTGTGGACTTTTGAATAGTCATGAACTTCAATGATTTGTGAAATGATGGTTGTTTATCCTATGAATGTAAAATTTTGCACATTGTTTCTAGACACTTTGAAGTTTATTGTGGCTTTGTTTTGAGACATTTATCATTTGTCAATTATGTTTTAGGCTTGTGTTAAGTTGATGTAGCATTTTCTGCCCTATTTGAGCTTGTTTGTGCTTGCCTTGCCTTATGGAATTTATTTGCCATGCTTAGACTTGTCCAAATGCCTTGATTTTTGGTGTGTTGATCATGTTGTGTGTGTTGTTTAGCCATGCTTTTTCTTGAGATTTATTGAATCATTTTTGAATTGATGTGGATTTGTTCATTCTGTTGCCTCAATGTGGTTCCAACTTGCATGCCTTGCCATGATTGCTTTGTGAAATGAATTTGGTTGATGCTATTGACATGAGACCTTTTGGATTGTGTTCTTAATTGATTGAGCTTGATTCATGTCAATTTTCATGTTCTGTTTTGAATTATTTCTCCCTCTTTGACCCTAGGCCTTGTCCTAGTGGTTGGTGCTTATGTTTGAGCTTTGTTTTCAGGATAAAGAGCATATGGTCATAAGGGAATTGATTCACATTTCTTGAATTGGGTTGATTGGTTGATGTTGACTAACATTGATTTGTTTTGTAGGTTGCTTTTAGCTCATTTGAGTTGAGCTTGTGCCTTGCACATTGTAGCTTGCACTTGTTGTTTGTTTGACTGTGTACAGTTAACTGTTGACTATTGGATTGTCTGTTGACTTTTTGAGTTGTGTACTGATTAAGTTAGATTGTTTTCAGGTACATTAGTTGCTTAAGTTCTTTGAACTTGCTTTTGCTGTTGCTTGGTTGCTTAACCATTTGAGGTATAACTCACTGACTTCATGTAGTCTGGAAGACCTGTCCTGTTACTTGGGCAGGCACCTGTCTGAAGTCCTCCTTAAGAGGCAATGCTTGTGTTTGTTTATGTTTGTGCCAAGCAGGGAAAGACCTCTATGAGGCAATTGGCAGATAAAAGAGATATGCAATCCATCTCCTGCTATTCAGTTGAGTCATCCCTTTGCTCACACACCTTGTGTTGATGCATTGTGGATATTAACCCAAGATCTATGTTGAGTCAGTCATATATGGATAGAAGAGTTCCTGCTTTCTGAACTCCCACACCTTCTATTTGAGTCAAGCTCTCCCAGGCCAGGGATAAGAGCTGTGAGGCACACCCCTCACTTCCCATTTCATCTGAATTCAACCTCCGTTTGAATTATCTCAACTGGTTAACCAACTTGGCCAGGTCTGCCAGGTGCCCCTCTCCTGTTTGGGACTTTGCTATCATGTCATCAACATAGCATTCAATTTCATGATGAATCATATCATGAAACAAAGTCACCATGGCTCTCTGATACAGGCACTGGCGTTTTGCTTCTCCAGAGGACAGTCTTCTCTCCATAGTAGCCTGTGCACAACGACATTGGTATCCAACCCTGGCATATCCTGACACGACCAGGCGACGGTATCGACATGCTCTTTCCAAAGGGCTACCATTCTGCTCTTGACTCGCCTCCGAAGCAGCCCCGATTTTCATTTTCTTTCTGACCTCGGTGGTATACCGGTTCACGATCTCAATCGCTCCTCATGCGGCTGAATCACCTTCTCCTCTTATTTCAGCAACTTGGCTAATTCCAGCAGATCACAATCTTCTTCGCCTTCTTCTTTGGCATGATAGATCGGATTGTCGAAGTCATATGAGGTGTAACCAAATTGTTATCAACGAGATCCGGAGAATTATTTTTGAATTCGGAACGAGACCAATCAAAAAAAGAGAAAATGAAAATAAACATTTCCATTTTTATTTGTTTTTAAACTACAAAAATAAATGAAAAACAGGGAACACCGCTTTTTGACTGAAAAACATCCATTTATTAATGATGTATAAATGTTGCAAAATGAAACATGGGGTGGCCCTTACAATGAACCATTACATGTCGGGCAACACATATGGCTTTCATGCAAATAAAGACTAACAACAAGAAATATTACTCTTCCGGACGAGTGTCAGTGTTGATCTTTTTAAGCCTTCCAGCTTCCTGGTACACACGATTTTATCCACGATTCCAGCTCGCAGTCACTATCAATCTCTTCACCCACTGTATAGGCATAATCCGAATCCAGCATCCCGGCACTGACAAAGGTGAACGACGGACGACGTCCTCTATTTTTCCCAGACAACCCTTGATCTGGCTGATAGCCAATCCCAAACATGTCCGACTTTACCACAATGCCTATGATTTTTCCCCAGCCTGGGATCCCTCCATTTCTCAACATTTCCAGTGCCTGTTTGTAAGAAGACACGGACGGTTTTTTCTCTTTTCCAACACCAATGGCATTTTCCACCGTGACGGCTTCAGCTACCAGACTGGGTGTTTCAAATTTTCCACCGTCCATTTCCACTTTCATCATCTTCTGGGTCGTATCCCCCATCAGTACACCCCTCTCTGCGGCGACGGCCGCACAACAAGTATCAACACTAGGGAAAGCTCCCTCCTTCCTCCGAGGTTTTGGGACCACAGGCCTTGGAACTTTTAACTGATCCCCATTCACCAACCCAACCATCTTACTATCCTCAGAAATTGCATTCATCCCCATCTGACCATGCGCGGGCATGTGATCAGCATTAACGTTTGGAAATTGTGCAAAATTAATGGCCTTGGAATCCACTAGGTCTTGGACAACATGCTTAAAAGCTCTACAACCCTCAATGCTATGTCCAGACGCACCGAAATGGAACTCACACTTGGCATTCTCATCGTAGTTGGCTGGCCTCTGATCAGGTTTTAACGGAGCTAATGTCCTCAATTGTACCATTCCGAGATCTTTCAACTTCTTCAACAGAAGAGCATACGGTATGGATGGCTTATCAAATTGACGATCAACCCCCTTTCCTCTTACTTGGTTCCCAGCTCTCTGTGCTCCCGGGTGAGGTGACGGATATCTCTGTGGTGCAGGCGAACTACCAACAGGAATAGCTACAGTGGCAGCATAAGGGTGATAGCGATCCCTACCGCGTTCTTTCTTTGCCGGCACACCAATTGGCTCAACCTCTTTCTTAAGCTGACCACTGCTAGGGGGTTTCTTTGTTATGGCGACCGAGGGATTTGTTACTTCGAATGGCGGAGCCTTTCCCAGAACTTTCTCCACCATTAGCCACTTCTCAATTTTCTTCAATCTCTCAGCCATGGCTTTCTGCCCCAAGGCAAGCCCTTGCACAACACTGAACAACTCCCTCACCATCTCTTTCAATTCGAGGATATCGTCGTTGGGCGGATTCATCCTTCCTGCGTCAATCAAAACAGGTTAGAAACGGACACCTGCAAAACAAAAAACAAGTTATTATGCATGAATGCAATGTCCATCCACATGAGGGACACTTTGTCTCTTGCCCCTGGTTTCATCGAGACAAATAACAATCCGGCAGCAATATTCTGACATTCAACATTTGATTTCATCGTGCAGATCAGAGATATGTGATTTAGCATGATACCCCCAAACCATGTGTGTGCTTGTGTGAGTGCATACAGTAAAGCAAATAAAGCTTTGAAGATCGATCACTGAATGAAAATAGCCATCCCATAACAAAATGCACAATCAGTGCCATAGTCATACATCAAATCATACAAAATTCAGATACAATCTTCCAGAACCGGGAAAGAAATACAAGCAAATGGATTCCGTCAACAAGCCTGACGGTAATCCACACAAATGATGAAGCTAGCCTGATAAGGGTCCCACAGATGGCCCTACCTCATCCTCCATCTTCGCGAACTCTACGGCGAACCTGAGCTCGGTGTTCTCTTGCTGTAATCTCCCCACCTTTTTCTGGTGAACTTTCATCTGTCTGAAGTAGTGATCTCTCTCAGCCATGTAGTGATCCCTCTCGGCGATGATCTTCACATTCTCCGCTTCCTTAACCTTCAGCTTGACCTCCCACTCAGCAATGAGAACTCGGACTCTGTCGTCCCTCTGATCTCTCACGAGGATTTGCCTCCTCTTCTGATCTTCAATGACCTTTGAAGCTCTAGCCAATCTCTCTTTGGTGATGTCGTGCTCCCTGTTGGACGATGCCAAAGCCTGGTTGATCTTCCCATAATAGGCAGTATCCATCTCAAAGCGTTTTGCTTCCAAGGCATGCCGCTTGTCTTGATCCTCCATCTTTACCTTGATCTCTTGATTAACCGTCTGAATCCGAGCAACAGTCATCTCCAATTCCGCTTTCTCTGCAAGCAACTGATCTCTGGCTCTCTTCATCTCGAGGAATTCTTCCATACTGACAGAAGAACTTGGACCCTCAATCCTAGGACACCCAAGATCACCTCCAGGAAATGGTAGAAGTGTGAGCTCTATCCTCTTCCGCAGCCAATCCTCGAATAGGGGAAAATACCGACTGTTGACCTTACCATAAGGAATCTTGCCTTTTCTCTGGATGTTGCGCCATGCCCCAGATACTTGCCTTAACTTGGCCTGATCGCCCTCAGCTGAGAAGTAAAAGGACTCCCGAATCTCCCGCTCGAGAGGAGGAACCTCCATGGCAAACCCCATCTGCCTCCTGAGAAGTGTTGGATTGTAGTTAATGCAACCCTGAACTCCTATGAGAGGCACATTGGGAAATCTCCCACAGCTATATATGAAATCCCGGCCAGCCATACCGTTATGAGTCCATTCTATATCATCAGCCCGCAAACCCATCAACCTGAATGACCACTTGACAGTGGGATCAACATGAGCAAAAGCACCTCGGGACGGCAAATACCCCATAAACCACCTGAATAGCAACTGAGCACAACACCTGATCAAACCACCACGTCTCTTCTCGTTCCTGTTATGAACCGAGTAGTAGACATCTCCGATCAGAGTAGGAATAGGGTTTCTCTGCATGAATAGTCTGATAGCATTATGGTCCACAAAGTTCTTCTGATTAGGAAACAGAATAATCCCATAAATGCTCACAGCAACCAAAGCACAAACCGTCTTCCAATTACCCATCGCAGCATGTTCCTTGGCATTAGCTTCCAAGAAACTCAAATGAAAACCAGGTAATTTTCCTTTCTCTTTCAAACCCTCCTTGATCATCTCCGGACTCAAATAAAGAGCACGGGAAATCCCAAGGACATCAGGCTCTCCTCTAATAGCACAGAAAGGAATCTAATCTCGGATCGGAATACCCAGGATGCTAGCATAGTCCTCCATCAGAGGCCCCAACAAATAATCTGGAAACACGAAGCATCTCAGACCCGGGTCATAGAACTGGATAAGGGTATGAATGGCACTTCTGTCACTATCAGTGAGTCTGAAAACCATCTTCAGGATACTACCGTATGCCTCTCTGAACATCCCCACATGGTCGGGTGTAATCAATGCTATCATATCTCTCAACTCGTCAATCTCTGGGTTGAAGAAACTGTAGGCAACGTTGTCTTTCAGACCGGTCCTCATATCTGAGCAGAAAGTCTCTCAACCAGGATCTCGATCAAAAATGTCCCTGCATATGGATAAACATGTGTTAGATGCAGGTAAATGCAAGATGTAATGATGCTAATGAATGAATGCAATGCATTGCCATCCTCCAAGCCGTCTGATCATCTGTTGCTCTGAGTCACAGCTCGGATCTCTGAACTAATCACAACCATCTGAGGGAAAATGTAACCACAAATCCATCTCAAGGGTTCCGAAATAAACGGAAGACAGATACATCATCATCATCATCAAACCATCTCTGAACAGATACCCACAATCATCTGAATCGGCCCGGGAATCCTGAAATAAAAGGATCCCCACTGATAAAATCGGCCCGGGGAATCCTGAAATAAACGGATCCCCACTGATAAATACCACGGACAGCATTCCGGCGTCTCAGAAATAAATGACCATAAATCCGACTTATAAATATGACTCTGATCCACAGAACCAAAAGTCACCATCAAGGTCACCATCTGATCATGCATCTGAAAGAAACACCCTCCCCTCACAGGTAAATTCTAATCAGGTCATCCTAAGGCGGATAATAGTCTCGACAATCGAGCAAAGATACTCAATGGGTTTGCCCTTTCGGGTGTGCCATTGTAGCTCTCCTGAGATCGTCTAAACCAAAGATCCGGGAAATGATCGGTCACCAGAGTCAATAGCTCAAAAGAGGTGACTCAACCAAAGGGAAATATTCCACAATGGGGAGCTCTCCAAGGAACCTCGTCCGACTTGTGGTATGTCACGTTGCAACAATATACTAATATAGCAAATGAGGAACGTGAGACCACACTAGTCCTAGGTGTACACTCGGGCCTAGGTTTTAGCCCCACTCAGAACACCCACCCCAAACAGAGGAACCACCTGCACAGAGGACGGCAACATGATAGTATGATGCATGCAAATACTTATGCAAATATATATGGTCAGAATAATAAATGCAATAAATAAAGCAAAACAAGCAACCTAAACTATCCTAGAACGCTAGGAGAGACTCGCTTAGGGAAGATGGACCAGCACAGGTCAACATCTCTTGTCCCCAGCAGAGTCGCCAGCTGTCGCATCCGCGAAAAACAACCGGCAGGCTGAAACAAAAACAACACAGAGCCGCCACCGTGCGTTATTTATCCCAAGATAGGGAAAGGAAACGCTCAGAGAAACCTGGAAAAAGCATGGTCTCGCGACCAAAGAGAAAGGGTAAGGGAGTCGGTTACGCAAGGGGAAGGTATTAGCACCCCTCACGTCCGTCGTACTCAACGGGATCCACGCTCTAAGAAAAGAAAAGGTTGCTAAAACACCACACACACACACGCACCGAAGACAACACAGATGGGATTAAGAGGAAGAGAGCTCGATAGGACATCGCATCCTATGCCTACGTATCTCGTCGGGAACGAGAATCAGAGCTGCCGTAGTTCGGCTCACGCACGCCAAACAAGACACACACACCCACAGGCAAACCTGGAACCCGAATGCCAATCGCTGGACTTACATCGGCTTCCGAACCAAACAAACACAATCAGGATACGTACAGCCAATCGCTGGGCTTACGTCCATATCCTGACACACAAGCAGATAACAAGCAAACACACACAAAAAGAAAAAAAAAGTGCCCGGAGAGACCTCGCACGGTCTCCTGCCTACATACCTCGTCTGGAACGAGGATCAGGGCGATGTAGTTCCCCCCAACGGGGGAGAAAGACTAGCCAGACACAAAGGGAAGACACACTACCAGAGAGCTGTACTCGAGCCTAGTGTTATCATGCATCATTGCCCTATGTTGTGGTTTCTACCTACTTGCACAACAGCAAGCTAATCCTATCCAGGAAGAAAGCAAGCATGCAAGCATCAATCAAAATAAAACAAACATTTCACATAGCACACACTATATCCAGTCAAGTGAGGCTCAAACAAGGGTGGACTGCCGAGGCAAGTCATCTGTACAAGGTAGAGTTAGCTCTTAACCTTGCCATTGAGAGGCTAAGGTGAAGCTGATGAGAGGTGAGTGAAGATTAGACTTCACAGCTCTTATCCCTGACCAGGGAGAGCTTCAGACAAAGGAGCGTGGGTCCAGAATGGAGGGACCCTTCTACGCTCAAGACTCTGACTCGACAGTGCAACATCACAAGATCTTGGGTTAATGTCCCAATGCATCAACACAATGGTGTGAGCAGAGGGACGACTCAACAGAATAGCGGGGGATAGATTGCATATCCCTTGGATTCCGCCAATTGCCTCATAGAGGTCTTTCCCTGCTTGGCACAAAAGTAAACAATCACAAACATCGCCTCTTAAGGAGGACTTCAGACAGTTGCCTGGCCAAGTAACAGGCCAGGTCTTCCAGACTACATGGAGACAAGAGAGTCTACCTCAACTGGTCTATACAACCAAGCAGCAGCAAGCAAGTTCTTAAAGAACTGTAAGCAACTTAATGTACCTGAAATCAATCAAGTATCATCAGTACTCAGACAAACCAACAATAAACAGCAAAAGTCAATCTATACAGACAACACAAGTTAATGCACACAAGCGCAAGCCATGAGCTCAAGCTCAAGCCTCTAACCCTACAAAACAAAAATCATGTTAGTGGACAACATCAAACAAATTCAATTTGCAACTTGCATTTATCTCCTTAAGCTTTTTGCCTTTCATCCTGAAAATCCACACCAAATGTGAGAAACTAGACCACTAGGCCAAGCCTAGGGTCCAAAGGAGATAAAAAATTCTAAACAGCAAGTGCAAACCAACCAAAATCACATTCAAACAAATTAAAAGCAAATTCAATTTGTCCCATGCTCATATCATTCACCATTATCATTTCATGCACAATTTAACATCAATCATGCAATTTGCAACTTCAAATGACCAAACAGAACCATCTCAATCAAAAGCATACCAAAACAATTCAATTAATTCCACAAAAATTCACACCTAAACAGGACACATTCAATGTATATCATGTCAATTTTAAGCTCAATTGGACAAAAGGAAGTAGGTCAATGAAAATCAAGAAGTCCAGACACATTTATACAAGCCAATTCAAAGCATCCAAACAAGCATCCACTTCAATAAATCATAAAACAGTGACAACATATTAGAAATGAATGGGATCAAAACCATGATGTCCTACAATGTGTCTAGAATGCTCATGTCAAATTTCATCTTCATCCAATACCATATGAGAATTTCACAAATGAATCACCAACATGTATCACACAATGTCACAAAATGGTTCAACAGAGAAGAAAATTGTCAATCAATTAGAAAATGCAACCAACAAATCCAGCAAAATTCACATGTTGTCTTGACATATCAATGATCATTCATGCAAAAAATTAGCTCAATCAAACATCTCTAGGCCAGGCAAATAAAATCATGAAGTTCACCTAGCTTGGTGTGACACAAATTGTCACACCTCTATTCAAAAAATCATATCTCATCAATCATGTATCCAAAAATCACAAACTCTACATGAAAATCACCAGCAAGATGTCCAGAACAAGCACAACAAATTTCATTCATTTATTTGCAAGCATCACCATTTCATGAAGGATTTGGCAAAACATACATAAATGTGACACATTCAACAAACCCTAGGTCAATTAATTTTCCACACGTGCAAAAAATCCACAAAAATCATAATCAAATTCTACACATTATCATGAGAACAATGCAAAAAATTTCACAAAATTTGGATGAAAAATGAATGAGATACGAATTTTTGAAGTTTATGTAACAAATGAAAATGAAAATGAAAAAGAAATAAAGAAATAATTAAATTAATTAAATCCAGTGGCACGCTTGTAATTTTTAAAGGCCCGGCCAAAACGACGCCGTTCTGAATAGAAGCATTGGCGCGTTTCCATTGGATAGAAGGCGCGGGCAACACAATTTTGAAACAGCCAGGCGAAAAAAATGGATCAAAGCTTGTTCCTGTTCATGTTCTTCAACAAGAAAATCCAGAAATGGCAGAAAATCAAGAACATCCAAACTCCACCAAAACGCACAAACTTATAGTCATTGGAACCGTATGAACATGTACATGATGAATATGTAACTATTTGAACCTAATTCCTAACATACAAACGGGATCGAGCATTTTAAGATTGGAACACAAAACTTCAAATCGATATATCTTTCTCCACAGTGAACCAAATCATAAACTACAACTTGCATCATGTTCTACATTGAATGATCTTTCTAAACCCTAGCATAGTTTAAGCAATGATGAGAGTCGAATTTATGTACCTTGGAGATGGCAGCAATGGATCTTGATGCTTTTTGCTCCAATTATCCAAAACAGATGATGATGAAGTTTGAGGAAGATGATTGGAGAAAGATCCTTGGCTCGAGGTTGCTCCAAATGTGAGAATTCTCAAAATGCCATTGTTGAGCTCCACATGAACAGTCGAGATTCTTCAATCCTTTGACCACAATTCCTCAAAACAGATGTAGAGCAATGTATGTAGAGCACGAATCAAGAAGAATCAGCAAAAATGATTGAGAATTGATGAAGATTGATGAGAAAAAGTGATGAAGATTTTTGGAGAATTTGAGAGGTTCTTGGTGAAATTCTGTTAGATTTCTTGAGAGTTGTGATTATGATTACCAATTCAGTTACAATTAGTAACTTATACTCCACCTTAATCCAATGTACTAATCTCAATTAGCAAAATTTGGAAGAATTAGCATAATGTGATTTTTAAGTGCAAGTCCAAAAATGCCCTTGCCAAATATTGCCATGTGACAGCTCATGACAGTCCAAACAAGTTTCAATTTGCATTTGGAGAGTGCTGCAAAAAGTCCCATCTCAAAATTCCATGTATTTCTCAAATTGGACCATTTTGCCCTTGGATTTTAATTGATGCACTTGAAAATTGACCTTTTGCATTGACCATTTTTGATGAATTTTGATTATGCACCATGAAAGTACATGTGAAATGGAGTTTCTCATAAAAAGATCATCCATTTTGGACATTCCATGTGAAAGTTATGCCACTTTGATTATAGGCATTTTTGGAAAATGAGTGGACCATAACTTGTCAACCATACATGGGAATTTCAAGTTCTTGGACTTTTTGGAAATTTGAGAACAAGATATACAACTTTCATGTTGAACAAATTTTCATTTGAAGCTTTTTTGGACATGTAATTTTGTGGTGAAAAACTTTCCATTTTTGGAAACTTCCATTACAAGTCACTTTCCATTTTTGGCAATTTTTGTCCTGACTTTATTTTCTTTATTCTTGAGCTTTGAAATGTCAAATGAAACTTGTTTCAACATGAATGAAGTGTATCCAACTCTCTCCCACCTCCAAATCCATAAAATCAAGCACAGTTGACCACAGTTGACTTTTTCAACTAATAGACGAATTTGGCAATGCACTGATCAAACTGAGCCCCAATCTTCTGATGAAATGGCTCAATGATGGAACCCTAGCTTCCATAAGCTCAATATAATCACATGATGATCCCCATATCCATCATAGACCCCATCTCCTTGCCATGCCCTGATTGGCCCAATGCAACTGATTAGGGTTGACCAGTGGTCAAAACCCTAATCTCAAGATATCTGGTCAATCTTCTAAATCTCTTGGATGATATCAAGACCATGATGATGATGATGCATCACTTCAACCAAGATGTAGCTCAATCTCCTTGAGAAATGAAACCCTAATTTGAACCACCATATCCTCAGATGGCTAATGATCAGTCAATAAAACCCTAACTTGCATCATGACCTCTTCATCTCCTGATCAAGACTTATGAGGATGACTTGCATAATGTAACCACGTGATATGCAATATGCAATGACTAATGACCTAAAAATGCAATGCAAATATGTTATGCTAGTCCCAAGAGAGGAGGGCAAATTTTGAGGTGTTACAGCTGCCCCTATTCAATCCACTGTGAACCTGTCGATATGAATAGCCTCGGCTTTCAGATGATCAGGGTGAAGAGTGATTGAATACCAAGAACAGACGAACAATTTGCACTCTGATGGGATATAATTAACAACGCCTGTCAGAATCGGCGAAGAACACAATCTCGAAGAACATCTGTCTGGTACGGAGAAAGTCGGCCTAATCACCGAAACAGCAACGTCGACCCGAATACCAAAATAAATGGTAACGCAGGGATAACCATGGCCTGAACACCACATCCGCTGGGGATTGTCATCTCTTCTTTTTATGCTTTTCTTGAACCCCGAAATTCTTCTGATAATCTCTTTTTATTTTCTTGAACCCCAAAATTTTCCTTTTTTTTTATTTTCTTGAACCCCAAAATTTTCCTTTTTTTTTATTTTCTTGAACCCCGAAATTTTCTTTTGCGCAAATGATCCCGGATCACTGCATAATGAACCTCATTCTCCAGTTTGAACCCCAGTCGCCTGACGATAACTCGTGATCGCCAATGTGAACCCCGTTCTCCAGAAAACACCTCGTGTCTCTCTTTCTCCGTTTGGACCCCGCTCTCCAGAAAATGCCTCAACACTTCCCTTTCTCCGTTTGAACCCCGTTCTCCCATCTCTCGTGATAATTCCGCTGGCAACGTCGGAAATAACACCAAACACCACTCTGAGGGCGACATTTCAGAGGGTACACCTTCAACCAGACACTGACTAATGACCGGGAGGAAACTCGACGTTTACTAGACATCGAACAATGATGTTTACTTGACACCAAAGAAAACTCGACCAGACATTAACCAATGACTGGGAAGGAACGCGACGTTTACTGGACATCGAACAATGATGTTTACAGGCATCAAACAATGATGTTGACAGGACATCGAACAATGATGTTGACAGGCATCAAACAATGATGTTGACATGACATCGAACAATGATGTTGACAGGCATCAAACAATGATGTTGACAGGACATCGAACAATGACTGGGAAATAACTCGACGTTTACTGGACATCGAATGATGATGTTTACTGGCACCAAAGAAAGCTCGACCAGACACTTACCGATGACTGGGAAATACTGTTGCTCCAAACTCACAATGCTGAACTCCTCGGAGTATCGTCTTCACTGTCCGGCAAAACCAAATCTCAAGCGGTAACCACGGCTCGAGTCGCGCTGATCGCGTAACATTTCTATCTCTGTCCGACGGAAAAGTTTCCTCCAGCATCGCACTACTGGGGAATATTGCTGATCTGACATCATGATGCTAAACCCATCAGAGTAGCATCTTCCAACTTCTGTCGAAACCACCTCTCAAACAATAACCACGGCTTGAGACTAGCCTATGCTTGCAATGATGCACGGAACCAAAAGTCACCATCAAGGTCACCATCTGATCATGCATCTGAAAGAAACACCCTCCCCTCACAGGTAAATTCTAATCAGGTCATCCTAAGGCGGATAATAGTCTCGACAATCGAGCAAAGATACTCAATGGGTTTGCCCTTTGGGTGTGCCATTGTAGCTCTCCTGAGATCGTCTAAACCAAAGATCCGAGGAATGATCGGTCACCAGAGTCAATAGCTCAAAAGAGGTGACTCAACCAAAGGGAAATATTCCACAATGGGGAGCTCTCCAAGGAACCTCGTCCGGCTTGTGGTATGTCATGTTGCAACAATATACTAATATAGCAAATGAGGAACGTGAGACCACACTAGTCCTAGGTGTACACTCGGGCCTGGGTTTTAGCCCCACTCAGAACACCCACCCCAAACAGAGGAACCACCTGCACAGAGGACGGCAACATGATAGTATGATGCATGCAAATACTTATGCAAATATATATGGTCAGAATAATAAATGCAATAAATAAAGCAAAACAAGCAACCTAAACTATCCTAGAACGCTAGGAGAGACTCGCTTAGGGAAGATGGACCAGCACAGGTCAACATCTCTTGTCCCCAGCAGAGTCGCCAGCTGTCGCATCCGCAAAAAACAACCGGCGGGCTGAAACAAAAACAACACAGAGCCGCCACCGTGCGTTATTTATCCCAAGATAGGGAAAGGAAACGCTCAGAGAAACCTGGAAAAAGCATGGTCTCGCGACCAAAGAGAAAGGGTAAGGGAGTCGGTTACGCAAGGGGAAGGTATTAGCACCCCTCACGTCCGTCGTACTCGACGGGATCCACGCTCTAAGAAAAGAAAAGGTTGCTAAAACACCACACACACACACGCACCGAAGACAACACAGATGGGTTAAGAGGAAGAGAGCTCGATAGGACATCGCATCCTATGCCTACGTATCTCGTCAGGAACGAGAATCAGAGCTGCCGTAGTTCGGCTCATGCACGCCAAACAAGACACACACACCCACAGGCAAACCTGGAACCCAAATGCCAATCGCTGGACTTACATCGGCTTCCGAACCAAACAAACACAATCAGGATACGTACAGCCAATCGCTGGGCTTACGTCCATATCCTGACACACAAGCAGATAACAAGCAAACACACACAAAAAGAAAAAAAAAAGTGCCCGGAGAGACCTCGCACGGTCTCCTGCCTACATACCTCGTCTGGAACGAGGATCAGGGCGATGTAGTTCCCCCCAACGGGGGAGAAAGACTAGCCAGACACAAAGGGAAGACACACTACCAGGGAGCTGTACTCGAGCCTAGTGTTATCATGCATCATTGCCCTATGTTGTGGTTTCTACCTACTTGCACAACAGCAAGCTAATCCTATCCAGGAAGAAAGCAAGCATGCAAGCTCAATCAAAATAAAACAAACATTTTCACATAGCACACACTATATCCAGTCAAGTGAGGCTCAAACAAGGGTGGACTGCCGAGGCAAGTCATCTGTACAAGGTAGAGTTAGCTCTTAACCTTGCCATTGAGAGGCTAAGGTGAAGCTGATGAGAGGTGAGTGAAGATTAGACTTCACAGCTCTTATCCCTGACCAGGGAGAGCTTCAGACAAAGGAGCGTGGGTCCAGAATGGAGGGACCCTTCTACGCTCAAGACTCTGACTCGACAGTGCAACATCACAAGATCTTGGGTTAATGTCCCAATGCATCAACACAATGGTGTGAGCAGAGGGACGACTCAACAGAATAGCGGGGGATAGATTGCATATCCCTTGGATTCCGCCAATTGCCTCATAGAGGTCTTTCCCTGCTTGGCACAAAAGTAAACAATCACAAACATCGCCTCTTAAGGAGGACTTCAGACAGTTGCCTGGCCAAGTAACAGGCCAGGTCTTCCAGACTACATGGAGACAAGAGAGTCTACCTCAACTGGTCTATACAACCAAGCAGCAGCAAGCAAGTTCTTAAAGAACTGTAAGCAACTTAATGTACCTGAAATCAATCAAGTATCATCAGTACTCAGACAAACCAACAATAAACAGCAAAAGTCAATCTATACAGACAACACAAGTTAATGCACACAAGCGCAAGCCATGAGCTCAAGCTCAAGCCTCTAACCCTACAAAACAAAAATCATGTTAGTGGACAACATCAAACAAATTCAATTTGCAACTTGCATTTATCTCCTTAAGCTTTTTGCCTTTCATCCTGAAAATCCACACCAAATGTGAGAAACTAGACCACTAGGCCAAGCCTAGGGTCCAAAGGAGATAAAAAATTCTAAACAGCAAGTGCAAACCAACCAAAATCACATTCAAACAAATTAAAAGCAAATTCAATTGGTCCCATGCTCATATCATTCACCATTATCATTTCATGCACAATTTAACATCAATCATGCAATTTGCAACTTCAAATGACCAAACAGAACCATCTCAATCAAAAGCATACCAAAACAATTCAATTAATTCCACAAAAATTCACACCTAAACAAGACACATTCAATGTATAGCATGTCAATTTTCAGCTCAATTGGACAAAAGGAAGTAGGTCAATGAAAATCAAGAAGTCCAGACACATTTATACAAGCCAATTCAAAGCATCCAAACAAGCATCCACTTCAATAAATCATAAAACAGTGACAACATATTAGAAATGAATGGGATCAAAACCATGATGTCCTACAATGTGTCTAGAATGCTCATGTCAAATTTCATCTTCATCCAATACCATATGAGAATTTCACAAATGAATCACCAACATGTATCACACAATGTCACAAAATGGTTCAACAGAGAAGAAAATTGTCAATCAATTAGAAAATGCAACCAACAAATCCAGCAAAATTCACATGTTGTCTTGACATATCAATGATCATTCATGCAAAAAATTAGCTCAATCAAACATCTCTAGGCCAGGCAAATAAAATCATGAAGTTCACCTAGCTTGGTGTGACACAAATTGTCACACCTCTATTCAAAAAATCATATCTCATCAATCATGTATCCAAAAATCACAAACTCTACATGAAAATCACCAGCAAGATGTCCAGAACAAGCACAACAAATTTCATTCATTTATTTGCAAGCATCACCATTTCATGAAGGATTTGGCAAAACATACATAAATGTGACACATTCAACAAACCCTAGGTCAATTAATTTTCCACACGTGAAAAAAATCCACAAAAATCATAATCAAATTCTACACATCATAATGAGAACAATGCAAAAAATTTCACAAAATTTGGATGAAAAATGAATGAGATACGAATTTTTGAAGTTTATGTAACAAATGAAAATGAAAATGAAAAAGAAATAAAGAAATAATTAAATTAATTAAATCCAGTGGCACGCTTGTAATTTTTAAAGGCCCGACCAAAACGACGCCGTTCTGAATAGAAGCATTGGTGCGTTTCCATTGGATAGAAGGCGCGGGCAACACAATTTTGAAACAGCCAGGCGAAAAAAATGGATCAAAGCTTGTTCCTGTTCATGTTCTTCAACAAGAAAATCCAGAAATGGCAGAAAATCAAGAACATCCAAACTCCACCAAAACGCACAAACTTATAGTCGTTGGAACCGTATGAACATGTACATGATGAATATGTAACTATTTGAACCTAATTCCTAACATACAAACGGGATCGAGCATTTTAAGATTGGAACACAAAACTTCAAATCGATATATCTTTCTCCACAGTGAACCAAATCATAAACTACAACTTGCATCATGTTCTACATTGAATGATCTTTCTAAACCCTAGCATAGTTTAAGCAATGATGAGATTCGAATTTATGTACCTTGGAGATGGCAGCAATGGATCTTGATGCTTTTTGCTCCAATTATCCAAAACAGATGATGATGAAGTTTGAGGAAGATGATTGGAGAAAGATCCTTGGCTCGAGGTTGCTCCAAATGTGAGAATTCTCAAAATGCCATTGTTGAGCTCCACATGAACAGTCGAGATTCTTCAATCCTTTGACCACAATTCCTCAAAACAGATGTAGAGCAATGTATGTAGAGCACGAATCAAGAAGAATCAGCAAAAATGATTGAGAATTGATGAAGATTAATGAGAAAAAGTGATGAAGATTTTTGGAGAATTTGAGAGGTTCTTGGTGAAATTCTGTTAGATTTCTTGAGAGTTGTGATTATGATTACCAATTCAGTTACAATTAGTAACTTATACTCCACCTTAATCCAATGTACTAATCTCAATTAGCAAAATTTGGAAGAATTAGCATAATGTGATTTTTAAGTGCAAGTCCAAAAATGCCCTTGCCAAATATTGCCATGTGACAGCTCATGACAGTCCAAACAAGTTTCAATTTGCATTTGGAGAGTGCTGCAAAAAGTCCCATCTCAAAATTCCATGTATTTCTCAAATTGGACCATTTTGCCCTTGGATTTTAATCGATGCACTTGAAAATTGACCTTTTGCATTGACCATTTTTGATGAATTTTGATTATGCACCATGAAAGTACATGTGAAATGGAGTTTGCTCATAAAAAGATCATCCATTTTGGACATTCCATGTGAAAGTTATGCCACTTTTATTATAGGCATTTTTGGAAAATGAATGGACCATAACTTGTCAACCATACATGGGAATTTCAAGTTCTTGGACTTTTTGGAAAGGTGAGAACAAGATATACAACTTTCATGTTGAACAAAGTTTCATTTGAAGCTTTTTTGGACATGTAATTTTGTGGTGAAAAACTTTCCATTTTTGGAAACTTCCATTACAAGTCACTTTCCATTTTTGGCAATTTTTGTCCTGACTTTATTTTCTTCATTCTTGAGCTTTGAAATGTCAAATGAAACTTGTTTCAACATGAATGAAGTGTATCCAACTCTCTCCCACCTCCAAATCCATAAAATCAAGCACAGTTGACCACAGTTGACTTTTTCAATTGATAGACGAATTTGGCAATGCACTGATCAAATTGAGCCCCAATCTTCTGATGAAATGGCTCAATGATGGAACCCTAGCTTCCATAAGCTCAATATAATCACATGATGATCCCCATATCCATCATAGACCCCATCTCCTTGCCATGCCCTGATTGGCCCAATGCAACTGATTAGGGTTGACCAGTGGTCAAAACCCTAATCTCAAGATATCTGGTCAATCTTCTAAATCTCTTGGATGATATCAAGACCATGATGATGATGATGCATCACTTCAACCAAGATGTAGCTCAATCTCCTTGAGAAATGAAACCCTAATTTGAACCACCATATCCTCAGATGGCTAATGATCAGTCAATAAAACCCTAACTTGCATCATGACCTCTTCATCTCCTGATCAAGACTTATGAGGATGACTTGCATAATGTAACCACATGATATGCAATATGCAATGACTAATGACCTAAAAATGCAATGCAAATATGTTATGCTAGTCCCAAGAGAGGAGGGCAAATTTTGAGGTGTTACAGCTGCCCCTATTCAATCCACTGTGAACCTGTCGATATGAATAGCCTCGGCTTTCATATGATCAGGGTGAAGAGTGATTGAATACCAAGAACAGACGAACAATTTGCACTCTGATGGGATATAATTAACAACGCCTGTCAGAATCGGCGAAGAACACAATCTCGAAGAACATCTGTCTGGTACGGAGAAAGTCGGCCTAATCACCGAAACAGCAACGTCGACCCGAATACCAAAATAAATGGTAACGCAGGGATAACCATGGCCTGAACACCACATCCGCTGGGGATTGTCATCTCTTCTTTTATGCTTTTCTTGAACCCCGAAATTCTTCTGATAATCTCTTTTTATTTTCTTGAACCCCAAAATTTTCCTTTTTTTTTATTTTCTTGAACCCCAAAATTTTCCTTTTTTTTTATTTTCTTGAACCCCGAAATTTTCTTTTGCGCAAATGATCCCGGATCACTGCATAATGAACCTCATTCTCCAGTTTGAACCCCAGTCGCCTGACGATAACTCGTGATCGCCAATGTGAACCCCGTTCTCCAGAAAACACCTCGTGTCTCTCTTTCTCCGTTTGGACCCCGCTCTCCAGAAAATGCCTCAACACTTCCCTTTCTCCGTTTGAACCCCGTTCTCCCATCTCTCGTGATAATTCCGCTGGCAACGTCGGAAATAACACCAAACACCACTCTGAGGGCGACATTTCAGAGGGTACACCTTCAACCAGACACTGACTAATGACCGGGAGGAAACTCGACGTTTACTAGACATCGAACAATGATGTTTACTTGACACCAAAGAAAACTCGACCAGACATTAACCAATGACTGGGAAGGAACGCGACGTTTACTGGACATCGAACAATGATGTTTACAGGCATCAAACAATGATGTTGACAGGACATCGAACAATGATGTTGACAGGCATCAAACAATGATGTTGACATGACATCGAACAATGATGTTGACAGGCATCAAACAATGATGTTGACAGGACATCGAACAATGACTGGGAAATAACTCGACGTTTACTGGACATCGAATGATGATGTTTACTGGCACCAAAGAAAGCTCGACCAGACACTTACCGATGACTGGGAAATACTGTTGCTCCAAACTCACAATGCTGAACTCCTCGGAGTATCGTCTTCACTGTCCGGCAAAACCAAATCTCAAGCGGTAACCACGGCTCGAGTCGCGCTGATCGCGTAACATTTCTATCTCTGTCCGACGGAAAAGTTTCCTCCAGCATCGCACTACTGGGGAATATTGCTGATCTGACATCATGATGCTAAACCCATCAGAGTAGCATCTTCCAACTTCTGTCGAAACCACCTCTCAAACAATAACCACGGCTTGAGACTAGCCTATGCTTGCAATGATGCATGACTTTTCTGCGTAATGCTCCATAGTTATGGAAATGCTACACGATTTATTATGCAATATGCTATGCTTACTCTACATGATGAATGCATAAAAACGTCCCCCTCAAGGGATTCTGCTGGGGATCACGAGACACTCCGTTGAGGAACTTGTCAATACTCCGATCTCCACCCCGCTGGGGGAATAGCACTGGTGCTGCTGGGAAAAGGTAATCCTTGCTGGGGAAGAACCTCCTTTGCACCCAATCCGCTAGGGAAACTGCTGGGGATAAGAACCACCAACACCCTGTGGGGATACAACAGTCTTCGACTTGCTGGGGATATCAATCCCGACTCTGCTTGGAGAACCCTCACAGATACCTGTCGACTTCACCGGGGAAATACTCACAGATAGCTCTGCTGGGAAACAGCAACCTCCAGGCCTGGTAACTGGGGAAGCATCGATTTGACACCTGCTGGGGATAACCATCCTGACCCTGCTAGGGAAAACGAATGCCACTCCGCTGGGGACAAGCCATGCAATCCATAGGTAGAATCAACTCAGCTAGGGATGCAGATATCAGTCCGCTACGGAAACTCATCCAATCCACTGGTAGGATGAACACTGCTGGAGATATATTTCATTGAAACCCGCTCCACTCGGGGATAGCAACCTTCGGGCCTGGCTGCTGAGGAAACACCGTTTTCAACCTGCCGGGGATAACCATCCTGACTCGGCTAGGGGAACCATAGACCTTGGATCTGCTGGGGAGTTAGCCCTCACAACTCTGCTTGAGGACTTAGCTGGGGAAATGAGAGAAGTTGGTACAGAACACCCCTCGACTCATCGAACCACGGTATCCGCCTCCCAATCTCATATCAGCTTTCCACTTTTGAGAATTCCCAGACTCGTCTGGACCTTTTCTGCTCCATCATCTTGTATTCCCAATCGCTCCGCGCTCGACGGAGAGCGAACTCCTGGGGACTATGCAGACTTTCAATTTCCCGACTTTGAAGAGTCTTCTTGATTAATTCCAAAGGTCGTCGGACGTCTCTCGTCTCTTCACCGTTCTCCAACTTGCTTGTCCCTGGTCGGACTCCGCGGGGAATTTCTACAGACTTTCCAGTCTTCCGACTTTGAAGAGTCTTCTTGATTAATCTCAAGGATCATCGTACGTCTCAACGTCTCTTCGTCGTCCCTTCACATTCATTCGTCCCTGCTCGAACTCCATGGGGATTCGTTTTGTCAACGACTTCCACATCACAACCTACAAGTGAGTGAAAATAACTAACAGCACCTGCAAAACAGATCGTTAGATAAAACCGTGCCCCAAGCGTGTCAAGATTTCAACACTTGGGTCACCCAACCTTCCGAATAAGATTTCAAGCTTTCAATCTTATAAACATGCATTGGAAGGGACCTGTATGTCTTAAAATGCAAGATTCTTTATCAAAAATATCTGGATGTTTTTGCAATCAAAGCGATAATGAAAAACAAAAACAAAATTATTTGACTGAATATGCATTTTATTGATTGAAAAAAAGTGTGGCTCAAATGAGCAATACAAAGGAAGCAATTCATGAAAAGAGGTAATTGCACAAAAGGAAAAATCTATCCTAATGGCAATGTGAAACCCGTGACCTCATCGAGTTCCAACTCGGTTACACCCCATATGTCCTCAGACTCTCCGTGCTTTCTGTCTTCTGAACAAGACGCTTCTGATCGCTCCCTACCGGGTATTATCCATGATGCTTTAATCAAAGCGCAAATGATCATGCTAGACGCAGTTGTTCGTTTCAATCCCTCTTTTGCCTGGACCGCCCTTTCGGGTTTTCAGTCCACCGGGATACCCCTTTTTGCCCAAGTCGCCTTTTCAGGTTTTCGACTTGCCGGGTGTACAGTTTTTTCATTTTATCCCTAATTTTTGCCCGAACCTTTTCTTTCTGTTTTTGGTTCGCCGGGATGCCCATTCTTGCCTGGACTATTTTATTCTTTTCGTCCAGCGGGTCTCTTCATACGAAGTATTTTTTTAACTGCGTCCGCATGCACAGGGGATGGAAAATCTTCGCCATCCATGGTCGTTAGCAACAAGGCTCTGTCGGAGAAAACCTTCTTGACCATGCTGGGGATTCATGACTGAGTGTCCATTTGCCCCTTCGATCGTTTTGAGGAGGAAGGATCCTTTTCAGCACCATATCACCTACGTGATATACCCGAGGTCGTACCCTTCTGTCAAAAGCACGCTTCATCCTCTGCTGGTATAACTGCCCATGACAGATGGCCGCCAGCCTCTTTTCTTCAATCAGGCTCAACTCTTCGTATCGGGTTCTTACCCATTCCGCCTCTTGCAATTTCACGTCCATCAGGACTCTCAAAGAGGGAATCTGAACCTCGACCGGTAGCACGGCTTCATTCCATACACCAACGAGAAAGGCGTTGCCCCAGTAGGCGCACCGAGGTTCGATACCCGGTATACAAGCTTCGTACTTGCCACATTGTCAGCGCATTCAAATGCTATCCGGGCAACGAAGGGAACATGGGATCCCTTTGGCGTAACCAAAGCACTAACTCGTCCACATTAACCCCATCAGACATCAAAACCCGTTCGGATTCGGGGTCCGGCCCCTCCTCCGGGATCGGTTACTCTCAATCTTTCGATTAGAGTACCTCGAGATGTCCTCATCAGGGAACTCAAACTTCATCGGTTGATGACCCCCAATGGGTTGCGGAGCGATGTAATCAGACAATACACCCCTTGATTGCTTTCTGAGAGTATCCCAAATCAGTCAACATTCTTTTGCACTCTCACAACCCGTCCGGTCATTGCTGGCTCTTTCAGAAATCTACCTGATCAGATCCATCTCGAAATCCACAAAGTGGTATGAACCAGCATATACTGTCTCAGTCGGCGAGCAGCCTATGCCAAAGTACATCAAGTTTTCTCGAACAGTGAATGTATTGTTTCACAGTCGGTAAACTTTTTGCTAAGGTAAATTGCATGCTCTTTTCGACAAGACTCGTCATGCTGACCCAATACACCTCGCAGACCCCTCGAAGGCCGTTAAGTACAGATTAACAATTGTTCCTTCCACAAGAGGCATCAGAATCGGAGGTTCCTGCAACTTTTTCTTTTATTCTTTCAATGCCCCTTGGCAATCATTATTTCACCTGACCGTTTGATCTTTTCTGTTCTTGAATGGGTTCCCACATGGCTGTTAGGTGAGATGTGAACCATGACATGTAGTTCAATCTACCTAGGAGACCACGAACCTCTTTCCATCCTCGGTTCAGGTTTTTTTTTTTTTTTTTTTTTTACAGGATCAACCTCGGATTCCTCTCTGACAATAAACCCCAACAGCTTACCGGCCCGCACTCTGATAGTGCACTTATCTGAATTCAACCTCCGTTTGAATTATCTCAACTGGTTAACCAACTTGGCCAGGTCTGCCAGGTGCCCCTCTCCTGTTTGGGACTTTGCTATCATGTCATCAACATAGCATTCAATTTCATGATGAATCATATCATGAAACAAAGTCACCATGGCTCTCTGATACAGGCACTGGCGTTTTGCTTCTCCAGAGGACAGTCTTCTCTCCATAGTAGCCTGTGCACAACGACATTGGTATCCAACCCTGGCATATCCTGACACGACCAGGCGACGATATCGACATGCTCTTTCCACAGGGCTACCATTCTGCTCTTGACTCGCCTCCGAAGCAGCCCCGATTTTCATTTTCTTTCTGACCTCGGTGGTATACCGGTTCACGATCTCAATCGCTCCTCATGCGGCTGAATCACCTTCTCCTCTTATTTCAGCAACTTGGCTAATTCCAGCAGATCACAATCTTCTTCGCCTTCTTCTTTGGCATGATAGATCGGATTGTCGAAGTCATATGAGGTGTAACCAAATTGTTATCAACGAGATCCGGAGAATTATTTTTGAATTCGGAACGAGACCAATCAAAAAAAGAGAAAATGAAAATAAACATTTCCATTTTTATTTGTTTTTAAACTACAAAAATAAATGAAAAACAGGGAACACCGCTTTTTGACTGAAAAACATCCATTTATTAATGATGCATAAATGTTGCAAAATGAAACATGAGGTGGCCCTTACAATGAACCATTACGTGTCGGGCAACACATATGGCTTTCATGCAAATAAAGACTAACAACAAGAAATATTACTCTTCCGGACGAGTGTCAGTGTTGATCTTTTTAAGCCTTCCAGCTTCCTGGTACACACGATTTTATCCACGATTCCAGCTCGCAGTCACTATCAATCTCTTCACCCACTGTATAGGCGTAATCCGAATCCAGCATCCCGGCACTGACAAAGGTGAACGACGGACGACGTCCTCTATTTTTCCCAGACAACCCTTGATCTGGCTGATAGCCAATCCCAAACATGTCCGACTTTACCACAATGCCTATGATTTATCCCCAGCCTGGGATCCCTCCATTTCTCAACATTTCCAGTGCCTGTTTGTAAGAAGACACGAACGGTTTTTCTCTTTTCCAACACCAATGGCATTTTCCACCGTGACGGCTTCAGCTACCAGACTGGGTGTTTCAAATTTTCCACCGTCCATTTCCACTTTCATCATCTTCTGGGTCGTATCCCCCATCAGTACACCCCTCTCTGCGGCGACGGCCGCACAACAAGTATCAACACTAGGGAAAGCTCCCTCCTTCCTCCGAGGTTTTGGGACCACAGGCCTTGGAACTTTTAACTGATCCCCATTCACCAACCCAACCATCTTACTATCCTCAGAAATTGCATTCATCCCCATCTGACCATGCGCGGGCATGTGATCAGTATTAACGTTTGGAAATTGTGCAAAATTAATGGCCTTGGAATCCACTAGGTCTTGGACAGCATGCTTAAAAGCTCTACAACCCTCAATGCTATGTCCAGACGCACCGGAATGGAACTCACACTTGGCATTCTCATCGTAGTTGGCTGGCCTCTGATCAGGTTTTAACGGAGCTAATGTCCTCAATTGTACCATTCCGAGATCTTTCAACTTCTTCAACAGAAGAGCATACGGTATGGGTGGCTTATCAAATTGACGATCAACCCCCTTTCCTCTTACTTGGTTCCCAGCTCTCTGTGCTCCCGGGTGAGGTGACAGATATCTCTGTGGTGCAGGCGAACTACCAACAGGAATAGCTACAGTGGCAGCATAAGGGTGATAGCGATCCCTACCGCGTTCT
Organism: Lathyrus oleraceus; assembly: GCF_024323335.1. Classification (NCBI taxonomy): domain Eukaryota; kingdom Viridiplantae; phylum Streptophyta; class Magnoliopsida; order Fabales; family Fabaceae; genus Lathyrus; species Lathyrus oleraceus. The sequence continues at coordinate 244,792,278 of NC_066583.1, forward strand.
TTCTTTGCCGGCACACCAATTGGCTCAACCTCTTTCTTAAGCTGACCACTGCTAGGGGGTTTCTTTGTTATGGCGACCGAGGGATTTGTTACTTCGAATGGCGGAGCCTTTCCCAGAACTTTCTCCACCATTAGCCACTTCTCAATTTTCTTCAATCTCTCAGCCATGGCTTTCTGCCCCAAGGCAAGCCCTTGCACAACACTGAACAACTCCCTCACCATCTCTTTCAATTCGAGGATATCGTCGTTGGGCGGATTCATCCTTCCTGCGTCAATCAAAACAGGTTAGAAACGGACACCTGCAAAACAAAAAACAAGTTATTATGCATGAATGCAATGTCCATCCACATGAGGGACACTTTGTCTCTTGCCCCTGGTTTCATCGAGACAAATAACAATCCGGCAGCAATATTCCGACATTCAACATTTGATTTCATCGTGCAGATCAGAGATATGTGATTTAGCATGATACCCCCAAACCATGTGTGTGCTTGTGTGAGTGCATACAGTAAAGCAAATAAAGCTTTGAAGATCGATCACTGAATGAAAATAGCCATCCCATAACAAAATGCACAATCAGTGCCATAGTCATACATCAAATCATACAAAATTCAGATACAATCTTCCAGAACCGGGAAAGAAATACAAGCAAATGGATTCCGTCAACAAGCCTGACAGTAATCCACACAAATGATGAAGCTAGCCTGATAAGGGTCCCACAGATGGCCCTACCTCATCCTCCATCTTCGCGAACTCTATGGCGAACCTGAGCTCGGTGTTCTCTTGCTGTAATCTCCCCACCTTTTTCTGGTGAACTTTCATCTGTCTGAAGTAGTGATCTCTCTCAGCCATGTAGTGATCCCTCTCGGCGATGATCTTCACATTCTCCGCTTCCTTAACCTTCAGCTTGACCTCCCACTCAGCAATGAGAACTCGGACTCTGTCGTCCCTCTGATCTCTCACGAGGATTTGCCTCCTCTTCTGATCTTCAATGACCTTTAAAGCTCTAGCCAATCTCTCTTTGGTGATGTCGTGCTCCCTGTTGGACGATGCCAAAGCCTGGTTGATCTTCCCATAATAGGCAGTATCCATCTCAAAGCGTTTTGCTTCCAAGGCATGCCGCTTGTCTTGATCCTCCATCTTTACCTTGATCTCTTGATTAACCGTCTGAATCCGAGCAACAGTCATCTCCAATTCCGCTTTCTCTGCAAGCAACTGATCTCTGGCTCTCTTCATCTCGAGGAATTCTTCCATACTGACAGAAGAACTTGGACCCTCAATCCTAGGACACCCAAGATCACCTCCAGGAAATGGTAGAAGTGTGAGCTCTATCCTCTTCCGCAACCAATCCTCGAATAGGGGAAAATACCGACTGTTGACCTTACCATAAGGAATCTTGCCTTTTCTCTGGATGTTGCGCCATGCCCCAGATACTTGCCTTAACTTGGCCTGATCGCCCTCAGCTGAGAAGTAAAAGGACTCCCGAATCTCCCGCTCGAGAGGAGGAACCTCCATGGCAAACCCCATCTGCCTCCTGAGAAGTGTTGGATTGTAGTTAATACAACCCTGAACTCCTATGAGAGGCACATTGGGAAATCTCCCACAGCTATATATGAAATCCCGGCCAGCCATACCGTTATGAGTCCATGCTATATCATCAGCCCGCAAACCCATCAACCTGAATGACCACTTGACAGTGGGATCAACATGAGCAAAAGCACCTCGGGACGGCAAATACCCCATAAACCACCTGAATAGCAACTGAGCACAACACCTGATCAAACCACCACGTCTCTTCTCGTTCCTGTTATGAACCGAGTAGTAGACATCTCCGATCAGAGTAGGAATAGGGTTTCTCTGCATGAATAGTCTGATAGCATTATGGTCCACAAAGTTCTTCTGATTAGGAAACAGAATAATCCCATAAATGCTCACAGCAACCAAAGCACAAACCGTCTTCCAATTACCCATCGCAGCATGTTCCTTGGCATTAGCTTCCAAGAAACTCAAATGAAAACCAGGTAATTTTCCTTTCTCTTTCAAACCCTCCTTGATCATCTCCGGACTCAAATAAAGAGCACGGGAAATCCCAAGGACATCAGGCTCTCCTCTAATAGCACAGAAAGGAATCTAATCTCGGATCGGAATACCCAGGATGCTAGCATAGTCCTCCATCAGAGGCCCCAACAAATAATCTGGAAACACGAAGCATCTCAGACCCGGGTCATAGAACTGGAGAAGGGTATGAATGGCACTTCTGTCACTATCAGTGAGTCTGAAAACCATCTTCAGGATACTACCGTATGCCTCTCTGAACATCCCCACATGGTCGGGTGTAATCAATGCTATCATATCTCTCAACTCGTCAATCTCTGGGTTGAAGAAACTGTAGGCAACGTTGTCTTTCAGACCGGTCCTCATATCTGAGCAGAAAGTCTCTCAACCAGGATCTCGATCAAAAATGTCCCTGCATATGGATAAACATGTGTTAGATGCAGGTAAATGCAAGATGTAATGATGCTAATGAATGAATGCAATGCATTGCCATCCTCCAAGCCGTCTGATCATTTGTTGCTCTGAGTCACAGCTCGGATCTCTGAACTAATCACAACCATCTGAGGGAAAATGTAACCACAAATCCATCTCAAGGGTTCCGAAATAAACGGAAGACAGATACATCATCATCATCATCAAACCATCTCTGAACAGATACCCACAATCATCTGAATCGGCCCGGGAATCCTGAAATAAAAGGATCCCCACTGATAAAATCGGCCCGGGGAATCCTGAAATAAACGGATCCCCACTGATAAATACCACGGACAGCATTTCGGCGTCTCAGAAATAAATGACCATAAATCCGACTTATAAATATGACTCTGATCCACGGAACCAAAAGTCACCATCAAGGTCACCATCTGATCATGCATCTGAAAGAAACACCCTCCCCTCACAGGTAAATTCTAATCAGGTCATCCTAAGGCGGATAATAGTCTCGACAATCGAGCAAAGATACTCAATGGGTTTGCCCTTTCGGGTGTGCCATTGTAGCTCTCCTGAGATCGTCTAAACCAAAGATCCGAGGAATGATCGGTCACCAGAGTCAATAGCTCAAAAGAGGTGACTCAACCAAAGGGAAATATTCCACAATGGGGAGCTCTCCAAGGAACCTCGTCCGGCTTGTGGTATGTCATGTTGCAACAATATACTAATATAGCAAATGAGGAACGTGAGACCACACTAGTCCTAGGTGTACACTCGGGCCTGGGTTTTAGCCCCACTCAGAACACCCACCCCAAACAGAGGAACCACCTGCACAGAGGACGGCAACATGATAGTATGATGCATGCAAATACTTATGCAAATATATATGGTCAGAATAATAAATGCAATAAATAAAGCAAAACAAGCAACCTAAACTATCCTAGAACGCTAGGAGAGACTCGCTTAGGGAAGATGGACCAGCACAGGTCAACATCTCTTGTCCCCAGCAGAGTCGCCAGCTGTCGCATCCGCAAAAAACAACCGGCGGGCTGAAACAAAAACAACACAGAGCCGCCACCGTGCGTTATTTATCCCAAGATAGGGAAAGGAAACGCTCAGAGAAACCTGGAAAAAGCATGGTCTCGCGACCAAAGAGAAAGGGTAAGGGAGTCGGTTACGCAAGGGGAAGGTATTAGCACCCCTCACGTCCGTCGTACTCGACGGGATCCACGCTCTAAGAAAAGAAAAGGTTGCTAAAACACCACACACACACACGCACCGAAGACAACACAGATGGGGTTAAGAGGAAGAGAGCTCGATAGGACATCGCATCCTATGCCTACGTATCTCGTCAGGAACGAGAATCAGAGCTGCCGTAGTTCGGCTCATGCACGCCAAACAAGACACACACACCCACAGGCAAACCTGGAACCCGAATGCCAATCGCTGGACTTACATCGGCTTCCGAACCAAACAAACACAATCAGGATACGTACAGCCAATCGCTGGGCTTACGTCCATATCCTGACACACAAGCAGATAACAAGCAAACACACACAAAAAGAAAAAAAAAGTGCCCGGAGAGACCTCGCACGGTCTCCTGCCTACATACCTCGTCTGGAACGAGGATCAGGGCGATGTAGTTCCCCCCAACGGGGGAGAAAGACTAGCCAGACACAAAGGGAAGACACACTACCAGGGAGCTGTACTCGAGCCTAGTGTTATCATGCATCATTGCCCTATGTTGTGGTTTCTACCTACTTGCACAACAGCAAGCTAATCCTATCCAGGAAGAAAGCAAGCATGCAAGCATCAATCAAAATAAAACAAACATTTCACATAGCACACACTATATCCAGTCAAGTGAGGCTCAAACAAGGGTGGACTGCCGAGGCAAGTCATCTGTACAAGGTAGAGTTAGCTCTTAACCTTGCCATTGAGAGGCTAAGGTGAAGCTGATGAGAGGTGAGTGAAGATTAGACTTCACAGCTCTTATCCCTGACCAGGGAGAGCTTCAGACAAAGGAGCGTGGGTCCAGAATGGAGGGACCCTTCTACGCTCAAGACTCTGACTCGACAGTGCAACATCACAAGATCTTGGGTTAATGTCCCAATGCATCAACACAATGGTGTGAGCAGAGGGACGACTCAACAGAATAGCGGGGGATAGATTGCATATCCCTTGGATTCCGCCAATTGCCTCATAGAGGTCTTTCCCTGCTTGGCACAAAAGTAAACAATCACAAACATCGCCTCTTAAGGAGGACTTCAGACAGTTGCCTGGCCAAGTAACAGGCCAGGTCTTCCAGACTACATGGAGACAAGAGAGTCTACCTCAACTGGTCTATACAACCAAGCAGCAGCAAGCAAGTTCTTAAAGAACTGTAAGCAACTTAATGTACCTGAAATCAATCAAGTATCATCAGTACTCAGACAAACCAACAATAAACAGCAAAAGTCAATCTATACAGACAACACAAGTTAATGCACACAAGCGCAAGCCATGAGCTCAAGCTCAAGCCTCTAACCCTACAAAACAAAAATCATGTTAGTGGACAACATCAAACAAATTCAATTTGCAACTTGCATTTATCTCCTTAAGCTTTTTGCCTTTCATCCTGAAAATCCACACCAAATGTGAGAAACTAGACCACTAGGCCAAGCCTAGGGTCCAAAGGAGATAAAAAATTCTAAACAGCAAGTGCAAACCAACCAAAATCACATTCAAACAAATTAAAAGCAAATTCAATTGGTCCCATGCTCATATCATTCACCATTATCATTTCATGCACAATTTAACATCAATCATGCAATTTGCAACTTCAAATGACCAAACAGAACCATCTCAATCAAAAGCATACCAAAACAATTCAATTAATTCCACAAAAATTCACACCTAAACAGGACACATTCAATGTATAGCATGTCAATTTTCAGCTCAATTGGACAAAAGGAAGTAGGTCAATGAAAATCAAGAAGTCCAGACACATTTATACAAGCCAATTCAAAGCATCCAAACAAGCATCCACTTCAATAAATCATAAAACAGTGACAACATATTAGAAATGAATGGGATCAAAACCATGATGTCCTACAATGTGTCTAGAATGCTCATGTCAAATTTCATCTTCATCCAATACCATATGAGAATTTCACAAATGAATCACCAACATGTATCACACAATGTCACAAAATGGTTCAACAGAGAAGAAAATTGTCAATCAATTAGAAAATGCAACCAACAAATCCAGCAAAATTCACATGTTGTCTTGACATATCAATGATCATTCATGCAAAAAATTAGCTCAATCAAACATCTCTAGGCCAGGCAAATAAAATCATGAAGTTCACCTAGCTTGGTGTGACACAAATTGTCACACCTCTATTCAAAAAATCATATCTCATCAATCATGTATCCAAAAATCACAAACTCTACATGAAAATCACCAGCAAGATGTCCAGAACAAGCACAACAAATTTCATTCATTTATTTGCAAGCATCACCATTTCATGAAGGATTTGGCAAAACATACATAAATGTGACACATTCAACAAACCCTAGGTCAATTAATTTTCCACACGTGCAAAAAATCCACAAAAATCATAATCAAATTCTACACATCATAATGAGAACAATGCAAAAAATTTCACAAAATTTGGATGAAAAATGAATGAGATACGAATTTTTGAAGTTTATGTAACAAATGAAAATGAAAATGAAAAAGAAATAAAGAAATAATTAAATTAATTAAATCCAGTGGCACGCTTGTAATTTTTAAAGGCCCGGCCAAAACGACGCCGTTCTGAATAGAAGCATTGGTGCGTTTCCATTGGATAGAAGGCGCGGGCAACACAATTTTGAAACAGCCAGGCGAAAAAAATGGATCAAAGCTTGTTCCTGTTCATGTTCTTCAACAAGAAAATCCAGAAATGGCAGAAAATCAAGAACATCCAAACTCCACCAAAACGCACAAACTTATAGTCATTGGAACCGTATGAACATGTACATGATGAATATGTAACTATTTGAACCTAATTCCTAACATACAAACGGGATCGAGCATTTTAAGATTGGAACACAAAACTTCAAATCGATATATCTTTCTCCACAGTGAACCAAATCATAAACTACAACTTGCATCATGTTCTACATTGAATGATCTTTCTAAACCCTAGCATAGTTTAAGCAATGATGAGATTCGAATTTATGTACCTTGGAGATGGCAGCAATGGATCTTGATGCTTTTTGCTCCAATTATCCAAAACAGATGATGATGAAGTTTGAGGAAGATGATTGGAGAAAGATCCTTGGCTCGAGGTTGCTCCAAATGTGAGAATTCTCAAAATGCCATTGTTGAGCTCCACATGAACAGTCGAGATTCTTCAATCCTTTGACCACAATTCCTCAAAACAGATGTAGAGCAATGTATGTAGAGCACGAATCAAGAAGAATCAGCAAAAATGATTGAGAATTGATGAAGATTGATGAGAAAAAGTGATGAAGATTTTTGGAGAATTTGAGAGGTTCTTGGTGAAATTCTGTTAGATTTCTTGAGAGTTGTGATTATGATTACCAATTCAGTTATAATTAGTAACTTATACTCCACCTTAATCCAATGTACTAATCTCAATTAGCAAAATTTGGAAGAATTAGCATAATGTGATTTTTAAGTGCAAGTCCAAAAATGCCCTTGCCAAATATTGCCATGTGACAGCTCATGACAGTCCAAACAAGTTTCAATTTGCATTTGGAGAGTGCTGCAAAAAGTCCCATCTCAAAATTCCATGTATTTCTCAAATTGGACCATTTTGCCCTTGGATTTTAATCGATGCACTTGAAAATTGACCTTTTGCATTGACCATTTTTGATGAATTTTGATTATGCACCATGAAAGTACATGTGAAATGGAGTTTGCTCATAAAAAGATCATCCATTTTGGACATTCCATGTGAAAGTTATGCCACTTTTATTATAGGCATTTTTGGAAAATGAATGGACCATAACTTGTCAACCATACATGGGAATTTCAAGTTCTTGGACTTTTTGGAAAGGTGAGAACAAGATATACAACTTTCATGTTGAACAAAGTTTCATTTGAAGCTTTTTTGGACATGTAATTTTGTGGTGAAAAACTTTCCATTTTTGGAAACTTCCATTACAAGTCACTTTCCATTTTTGGCAATTTTTGTCCTGACTTTATTTTCTTCATTCTTGAGCTTTGAAATGTCAAATGAAACTTGTTTCAACATGAATGAAGTGTATCCAACTCTCTCCCACCTCCAAATCCATAAAATCAAGCACAGTTGACCACAGTTGACTTTTTCAACTGATAGACGAATTTGGCAATGCACTGATCAAATTGAGCCCCAATCTTCTGATGAAATGGCTCAATGATGGAACCCTAGCTTCCATAAGCTCAATATAATCACATGATGATCCCCATATCCATCATAGACCCCATCTCCTTGCCATGCCTTGATTGGCCCAATGCAACTGATTAGGGTTGACCAGTGGTCAAAACCCTAATCTCAAGATATCTGGTCAATCTTCTAAATCTCTTGGATGATATCAAGACCATGATGATGATGATGCATCACTTCAACCAAGATGTAGCTCAATCTCCTTGAGAAATGAAACCCTAATTTGAACCACCATATCCTCAGATGGCTAATGATCAGTCAATAAAACCCTAACTTGCATCATGACCTCTTCATCTCCTGATCAAGACTTATGAGGATGACTTGCACAATGTAACCACATGATATGCAATATGCAATGACTAATGACCTAAAAATGCAATGCAAATATGTTATGCTAGTCCCAAGAGAGGAGGGCAAATTTTGAGGTGTTACACTATGACATTCACATCATCATCTACATGACGGCATTGGACGATTTGGATATGCCTTCATCCATCAGTCGCAGGATGTCACTTTTCATAATTTCACAACCCCTCGGGTTAATACTACAGATAACACAACTGTCATGGTCATGTTCACAATCGCTCACCAAACAAATGTCCTTATGCATCTGCACCAAGGATCTCCGAATAAAGCGCACATCAAAAACCTTAAACTCGCCAGCACAACCATCCACCATATTCACATAAGAGTTCCCATGAGTGGGCAATGGATTTGCTTTCACATTCGGCGCACGGTCCTCGAAGGACACCATTCCACTCTTCATCAGCTTTCGAACCTCATACTTGAGCGGATAACGGTTCTCGATATCATGTCCGGGTGCTCCTTGATGAAAATCACAGCAGAGCTCAGGCTTGTACCACCATGGAAGTGGTTCTGGAATCTGCGACGGGTTTCTAGGTTGGATTAGGTTCTTAAGAACCAAAGACGAGTATAATTCTGCATAAGACATAGAAATCGGGTCGAAAGAGACCTTCTTCCTCTTAAAGTTTTGTTGATGATGATTGTTGTTGGTATTATTGTTGTTGTAGGTGTTTGTTCGTTGTTGCGGTTGTTGTTGTTGAACTGGTGTTGATTGTTGATTAGAAAATACCGGGATAACTGAAGATACTTGATAATGATGTTGATGGGATGGTTGATTCCTTCTGATCTGAGGCCTCCTCTTCCTCCCACTGCTTATTGCATTCACTTCATTGTCCTTTTTCTTCCCAAAATTGCTACCATACCTCTTACTCGAAGATGTTTCATCCTTTGACAAACGTCCTTCTCAGACTCCTTCCTCAAGCCTCATCCCCATGTTTACCATTTTGGTAAAGTCACTGGGGGCACTGGCAATCAGACGTTCATAATAGAATGAACTCAAAGTTTTAAAAAAGATCTTTGTCATCTCTTTTTACTCCAAAGGAGGAGTGATCTGGGCAACCAATTCCCTCCATCTCTGCGCATACTCTTTAAACATCCCATTATCTTTCTGAGACATAGACCTCAACTGGTCTCTATCAGACGCCATATCCATGTTGTACTTATACTGCTTGACAAAAGCCTCTCCCAAATCATTGAAAGTGTGAATGCTTGCACTATCCAACCCCATATACCAACGGAGCGCAACACTGGTCAAACTGTCCTGGATATAATGAATCAACAGTTGATCATTGTCAGTCTGAGTAGACATCTTGCGAGCATACATCACTAGATGACTGAGCGGATAAGTGTTCCCTTTATACTTTTCAAAGTCAGGCACTTTGAACTTCATCGGAATCTTGACGTTGGGCACCAAACACAATTCAGCAGCACTCTTTCCAAACAAGTCCTTACCTCTTAGCATCTTCAATTCCTTGCGCAGCTCAAGAAACTGATATTTTATTTCATCCATTTTCTCGTAGACATCTGGACCTTTAGACGACTAGGAGTGATAAATGGTATCCTCTACACGAGGTAAGGTGTGCACAACGGGAGGTGGCACAAACATGACAGGGCTAGATGTCGGCATGGAAGCAAAAGTAGGCGCAAAGCCTTCAGGCATAAAGTTCAATGGCATTCCCCACGGGAATCTGATAGGTATAGTGGATGCAAAATGAGCGGTAGCAGCAGGCATGGTAGAGGTAGTCACCTCTGAAATAACCATCCTCTGAGGAGGAGGAGTTGCAGGCGTTGGAGAAGATTAAATCTGAGTAGCAAGAACTAACTCCATCATGGTAGTCAGGAGGGCGATCTCGTCCTTCAGCTCTCTGTTCTCTTGCTCTAGATGCTCCATAATTTTGAAGTGATTGGCGCGGGTGTTGTACCGATGAGTCAGCTTGGCTAAAACACAGAAGAAACACCAATGAGACATCTGGCGAAAGAGAAATCTGCTTATGCAAATGATGCATGAAATGCAATGCTTGTTTATTTATTTTTATTTTCAAGGAACTTACTATATCATTTGCATATATATATATATATATATATATATATATATATATATATATATATATATATATATATATATATATATATATATATATATATATATATATATATATATATATATATATATATATATATATATATATATATATATATATATATATATCAACAATTGCAATAGTTTTTATATGACCAAAAATCTCTTTTCTTTTATAATTAGAAGGATTTCACTGAGTACAATTTAAAAAACCAAATGAAAAATACAAGAGAAAATGAGACTAGTCATCCTAAGGATCCCTAACAACGTCAGAAAATCTGGATGAAGGTGCGTACTTCCTTCGAATGCGTTGAATCTCGGTCTCAAAAGAAGCCTTCATCTGAGTCTTCTTGAGGACAAGCTGATCAACAATTTTCTTCCAAGCAACGGAAGGTTGAGGCATGCTATAAGATGAAACCTCTGGATCTCTCTGTCTTTTTGTCACTTGGTCTTCAAGTAACTCAATAAGTGCATCTTTGTCCTTAGACTCCAACTGCAACTCTTCGTGCTTCTTGCTCAAAGCACGGAAACGCTCTTCCCACATATCCTTCTCTTGCTTCATCTTGACGAGCGCGTCTTCCAACTCCTTTACATCTTGGTTAGGGAGAGTTAATGGCTCAACCACAACCATAGACATAGGTCTTTCACAAGGATAAGGCATCTTTAACTCCAAAGCTCTCTTCTTCACTCAAAGAGTGTAAGCCTCCAAAGCTACACAATTGCGCGGACCAAGCTCGGATCTTCCTTTCCTATGCACATTATGCCAAGCATGCACATTCTTCTGCTTCAAATGCTGGGGATCTTTACCCTCTTGATAGAAAAGACCTTCTAACAAAGTGTTATTAGGTTTGTCTCTCAAGGGGAACCCAAGTTGACGACGAACCAATGTTGGGTTGTAGTTGATTCCTCCTTGTGTACCAATGAGAGGCACATTAGAGAATTCACCATAACTATCAATAATCTCCAAACTGCTTAAAGACGGATCATACCAAACTATATCATCATTAGTGAGAGACATAAGTCTCTGAGACCACCGTAGACATTGTTTGTTCTCCACAAAAACAGGCGCCTGAGGCAAGTGCGAAATAAACCACTTGTACAGAAGAGGAATGCAACAGACAATGGTTCCACCACCCTTAGAATTCCTTAGATGCAAAGAGAAATACATATCACCCAACAAAGTAGGCACAGGATTCCCAATCAAGAAAAGTATAATGGCGTTAACATCAATAAAACCATCAATGTTAGGGAACAAAGCTAATCCATAGATGAGCAACACAAAGATAGCTTCAAAAGCGTCCACACTACCGGCTTGAGCAAAAGCAGTAGCTTCCTTGATGAGGAAATCAGATGGCAACCCAAACAACCCTCCTTTCTTCACCTAATGAGCCTCTATCTCAGACTTCTTCAAGTGAAGAGCTTCAACAATAATACTAGATCGGGGAATCTCCTCAAATCCTCTAAAAGGCACTCTACTATAAACATGTATCCCCAAAAGGTGAGAATACTCCTTCAAGGTAGGCACAAGCTGAAAATCTGGGAAAGTGAAATAACGGTAGAGAGGATCATAGAACTGCACTAGCACACTCAAAAGTCCTTCAACCACATCAGCAAACAAGATAGACAAAAGTTTCCCATTGTGTTGTTTGAAGTCCAAAGGATCTAATACAAAAGATGCTAGCTTCCTTAACTCTTTCAAATCTGGACATCTGAAACTGTACTTCTTAGTGTTCCTTCGTCCACAATCCATGGTCTGAAAATATTTGCAAATAATACCTCAGTTCCTTGAAATTTTCGTGTGATGAATGTTATGATGCGCATGAATGCATGAATGCATGAATCATAAATAAGGGATCACACACAAGGCAAACAAACAAAGGTCAAGGGATGAATCAAGCCATTGTCAAGATTAATCATCCATTTTGGTGGATTATAGTTTACACCTTATCAACACTCAACTTCCATTGATATTGACAAGACTGGATTGGATCAACTAAGAATCAAGGGTTTGTTGTAAGTCACGAGCATGGAGTCTGGGTAAGAACCATTCCAAAGGAGTGAACTAAGGATAAAAACCTGTAGGTCATGTTCTAAAAAGTTCCCAAAGTCTTAATTCTATCTATCGGATATTACAAGTTAAGATGACTGACTCATCGACCCACATTATTCTCAAGAGTAACTCATTGAGTGTAGTATCGCGTAACAACTGTTATCAAGTCTACACTTGAACAATTTCCACACTCTATCCTAAATAGGCCAAGATGAAGTAAATGTTCTACGGTCCTCAGCTTCTCATACCCAAATTAGAGATATCAATGCCTAACCACAAATACTTGTGTGACATTTCTAAATCCAAAAGAGTCTCCACTAAGTAGATGGATCTCAAGCCAACTTGTTAAGGACTACTCCACACAAATCGAACATGACTATACCATCCTCTTATCTTAATTGCACTTAAGTTCGGATTAGAACTTATCTCACCACTTAGAGATCACCAAGCACAACAAGCATATTATATCACACATACATATATACAAACATCACATGTATACAAATATATACACACAAAAAGTAGGTTAAACCCACTGGAGACTGCTCCCCAGCAGAGTCGCCACTTAATTTCTATAGTGGTAAATTCATGATCATCAAGCTATAGATAAGCTAGACATCAAATAACAAGAGTCGCCACCGCGCTTTTATTGTTTCCAAGGGAAAAGGGAAAAAGCACGAACAAAACCCATAAGTAAGAAGTTTTCAAATCAAAACTAATAAAATGTCAGAGATTACAGGTAAGGGGGTTGGTTACAAAAAGGGAAGGTGTTAGCACCCAAAGTGTCATAGGTACTCCTAGGGAGCCCTTTTTGTGTACATATGTATTTGGTATAAAAATGATGTTCACAAACAAATAGAATGGGGGGATGAGAAAAGAATTTATTAATTATATTTTTGTGTTGACAAGACCTTCGGACTTGTGCCTACGTACCAACATAAAAATGAGGGATCAAAACCTCGTAGTTCGTGATACAAATTTCAAAGTGGATGCATTGCTTTTAACAAAAATTAAGTTTGAAAGGCACAAAGGCTTGAAACTGGTTTGAATGAGTTAGTTCTTTTGGGCTTTTCTGAAAGTTTAAGTCAAGTATAGTTAAGTTTATTTACAAATTTGATTTAAGAAAAGAAGTTTAAAATTGCAATGGCATAAGGCCAAAGTTTCTATCTTTTTGAAAAGTGGTCAAAGTTTAGAACAAAATAAGTTCAATCAAGGAAGATTTTGAAAAGGGAGGGGGAGATTTTGAAATTAAAGAGATGGGAATAAGATGAAGAGACAAATCCTATGAACACAATTAAAAGTTAAGAGTTGAAAAGATCTGACCAATGGGTAGCAATCCAATAGACAAGAATGTCAATAGAAACCCAAAATTCCCTTGGACATTTAGAATCAAGCAACACACAAATGCACAATTATATTTATCTTGAAGAGCAAGGCATCAAATAAAGATATCCACATCCAAGCTTTAGCCACTCCATGATCTTCTTCAGATTAGACCATGCAACAGATGAATTCCACAAGTCACGGGTTCAAAATAACAGCTTCACAATCATCATGTTGTAGACGAACTCAAAGGGATCTTGAATGATGTATCAGATGAAGTTTCAAATTGCAAGCACTTGGTTTTACAAAAAGTTGGCATTGGTCAAGTCCTTTAGCATGAGAATGTTGCCTAAGTTCTAAGTCCATTTGTCCAAGATCAAGCCAACAGTCCACACAAAAGTTTTTTAGGGTTTTTGTTGTTATTATGTACATTAATGGTCCAAGACCACACAAACCAGCAAACTATACACAAACAAGATATATCAAACAATATGGTCCAAGTGGACAAAGTGAAAATTACATTAATATAAACAATTAGAATGGTATGAATAATGGCAAATGAATAAAGGCAACAATTGAATGACATTAAAGTAAATGGCTTGAAATTAAAAGTTTGTTGTTAATGAGTTAGAAGTTAGTATTGTTTTGCTTTTGCTTTTCATTTTTTAAGTCATTCTTTGGAGAACACTCAACCCACTTATCAAAAGCATGGATCCTTGAGTCAAGACATCTTTCAAAGGAAGGAAAAAAGGCCAAGTTTCCACACAATACCATGAAAGAGGGGAGACTTACAATCTCACTAACTAGAATGCTATGCCTTTTTATGTCACAAATTTAGCGCTATGTTAAATAATCGTAATTGGACTTATGTAGAAGTCACAACTATTTGAGGTCGGACAATAGAATTTTGGTGTTAATGCATGTTTGAGACATAGTATAATGGACCATGCTCATGAAACATACCTTACACAAAAAAGAATATGCAAAAGAGGTGGCCTAATCTCATTCATACTTATGTTTATTTTTCAATCAACTAACCTTAGGACTTTGAGATATCATAGGCCAAATGTGATGAATGCATAAAGAAGGGGAATGAGATGAAGAGGGAGGGGAATGGATCAAAACTCAAATTGGTCAAAGGAGGACTTTTACCAAATTAATATCATTCATTCATTTTGGGAGATGGAATGTACATTCCATCAATCCCCTAAATCCAATGATATTAACTTGACAAAGTTAAATCAACCTTGACCAAAGCCCAACAACAAGAGTCAAACTCAAACAAGTCATCAAAATTGGTCAACACAATTAATTGACATTTATTCAAATTAAAAATACTAAAATAAGGCATTTAAATTAAATATGGTTTGTCAAATTCTTAAAACCTCATCAAAACACCAAATAAATGGCCATGAGATTTATCATAGGTCAAACAAGGTCAAAGGACCTTGGAGAAAAAAATTCAGAATTTTTAAAGACTTAAAAGTATTTTTAACCAATTTAAAATAATCACAAAATCAATTAAATCATGAAAAATATTAATAATGATCCAAAAAATAATTTTAATTTAGAATATGAAAGAGGAAATTATTTGAAATTATTTGGTGAAACTCATATTTTTTGGATCAATATTAAAATTAATATGAATTAAGGAAAATAAAAGGATTAAAATGAAAATCAGAAAATAACAAAAAACATGGACCACTTGATCTCCCTCATTACTTGAGGTGGCAGATCAAGTGGTGAGAAGCGCGCGTTCCATGGTGGACTTAAGTCAATGCGCTGCAGGGATGGTATGCAAAACCAAGGCACGAGATTAAAATATTTGAAAAGGATCCTGTAGTTTGGAGAGATGCCAACACATCGCCGGAGCCAGAGCTCCGGTCTTCTTCTCCGGTGGACCTCACCGGACTGGTCCACCTTCAACCATCACCAAAATAAAAAAGGAGGACATGATCTAAAAGAAAAATGGCGTAGAGCACAAATCCGACCTCAATTTTAGCTAACTCCACATAAATAGAAAGATATGAGGAGTTGAATTTTGAGGTGTGTTAACTGAGTTGCTTCAATTTGACCTCTAAGCAACTCAATCTTCTTGCCTACTGTGGTAGGACTTTAGACACCAAAGATCCAAGAGAATTGAGTAGAATTGAGTGAGAATCGAAGAGATGAAGTTTTCTGAAAATTACCTTCAATGCTATGCAGTTCTTGATGTGGCTTGCTCCAAACACGATCTGATCACACTAGAAAAGCTAACATGAAGTGATTAGAGAGGTTGCAAGGCTTTGGATCCTGGAGTTCTTGAATCTCCAACAGTTGAGATTCAAACTCAAATTTCAAATTGAAATTTCTCAGGTTTTCCTTTAGAATGAGAGGGTTTCAATGGGGGGCAAAGTTGGCGCGCAAAGTGTGATTCAAATGAGCACAGGGGTCATGTATTTATAGCATGAATGAATGATATTTGCACACTTCAAAAATCTGTCCAAAATTAGCAATGTTGATGGCACGATTGCATGGGCATGTACATGCCCATGATGCAATGCAAAAAGGTCCAAAATGATTCCAATTGAGGTCTTAATGAAGCTTGAATGGCAAGGCATTGTGAACTGAAATTTGTGCAATTGATTCTTTCCAATGATGCATCCCTGTTAAAGCCATGCACAGACCTAGCAAACCTCATCCAAAATGCATGGACTTGGGTTCTTTGGAAAGCTTGGATCAAGGGGAACAAGTTTGATGTTAAACACTTTTTCATTTGGATCTTGGAACATGGTGAATTTTGAGGTGCAAGTTTGGAAATTTCAACATGTTGAAAAAATTTCTAAGTGTCAAGTCATATATCTTAATATTCCACCTTGCTTAACTTTTTATGTGAGATTTAAGTGAGAAAAGTGTCTTCATCAAAGTTGTAACTCTTTCAAAGACCTTCAAAATGGTCACAAATTTCATGTAATTTGGATTTGGAATGATAGAGTTATGCATTTTTGAAGTTTGGAAAAATCACTTGTTCAATGGTATAGGTAAAAAATGACCTATAATGTAACCTCATATCACATGCTCATAAAAGTTGAATTAGCTCTCACTCCAAACATCAAAGTTGAAGTAAAAACATCTTGATTTTGATTTTGAAACTTGTAAGTCTTTCATCTCATAAAAATTGATCAAGTTATGGCCTTGGGAAGTTGACTTTCAAATTAGGGTTTAGACAAAATGACCTATAATGTTTCAACATAGAAAATGATTTTCCAAGAAAAACTAGCTTTATATCCTAACATGAAAGTCGTTTGGAATGTCATTTAGAGTAACTTTGATCTTGAAATCATTTTCATATGGTGAAAATTGTAGGAGTTAGGGTCTAGGGAGACCCAGTTTTGATAAGATGAATTCATCTGGCCAACCACCATCAACCAACTTGCTAACCTTCAATTCTTTGGACTCTCTTGGCTCATGGTAGATCATATATGCATAATATGATGAATTTTGAAGTGTCCCTTGAGAAATTTGATCAATTGGTAAGATAGCTTGTTGGAGAAGTTACTCAAGATACTTAGTCAAACTAGGGTTTCCAAGGCAAATCACTTCCAAACTCTTGAAGAACACTTGATCAATATAACATGTAGGAATCAATGGAACTAATATATGATGCTTATAACCATTCTTGGATCAATTCAAAGGTTGTGCTCTTTGTCATGAGGGTCTCAAACCCTATATATAAACTTGGTAGATCAATGGAGATCATGCCCTGCCTACAAAAGAATTAGATAAATGCAAAGACATAATTTTGTATTTTTGTTAGTAAGAATGATAATATACAAGTATGATACAATCATATAGTGCTTGGTGATATTTCCCAAAATAAACCCAATGAAAGAGGGGTAAGGAGGATGCCAAGGTATGATCCCAATGCTAATGCTTATGATGAAATTGCATGAGGGATCTTAGGGTTAAAATTGGGGTCTTACATTGTCGAAGCTCTGATTTCGATCCCAAAAAACCCAAAACTCATAACAAATTATGTACATCAGTCATACAACATTAAACACATTAATTCCGTACATATTAATAATTTATATTCTCGATTGACTCAAAACCACTAACATATTCATTAATTTAAAGCATATCAACATGAACATCAAAACTCAGAATTGCACATACAATTTCATACAAAAAACAGTCACCAATACAACATTAAATTCACAATATATAATAACAATCAAGAAAGGTTTTGTATAAACCATCTCAAGATTCAATAATTTCGTCAATGGAAGAAAAATAGGAAGAAAGGGAAAAGAGGATAAGGAATCCTCTTTATCCTTCATGCCAAATTACCCATATCATGAACAGTCCCCCTACCTTTAATTTGAAGCAACCTTCATGTTACAACAATGAGATCTCTCTTTTCTCCTACCTCTTGCTCTGTCAGGGTTCTCTTTGACTCTATTGACAACTTATTCTCCCAAAATAACCCTAATTCTAATATCCCTCTCTATTTAAGTAAAACCCTACTATTTTTATTAATTCACTAACTCTTCTCAATTCTCACTAATTCCACAATTTTCCTTAATTTTAATTTTAATTTCCTCCCCAAACATCAATTTCTCATTATTTTTATTTGTTACATAATTTAAATTAATGACAATTCTAATAAAACTCTACCCATCCTTAATAATACCAATAAATTAAATAGAGCATTCAAATAAAATAATATCAACTATTTTAAACTTAATTAAAATAAAATAAACAAAAATTAGGGTGTTACAGTTGTTGCCCCCAAGTTTAACAGGATCTTAAGACCTGGTATTAAAGCTTCATATTCGGTCTCATTATTTGAGCAACTCCCTTGGATTTTGAATTTATACTTGGTTGGTATTCCTTTGGGGGAAATAACTAGAATTCCAACACCAGACCCATTTTCATGACTAGAATCCTCGAAGTATAACCTCCAAGGCTTAAACCCCACATAATTATATGATGCTTCGACTATTGCATGATCTACAATAAAATCAGTAACAATCTGACCTTTCATGGCCTTTAAAGGCACGTATGTTAAAAGAATATCCACTTAGAGCTAAAACCCATTTTCTTATTATACTATGTAAAACAGGTTTTGACAACATATGCTTAATAATATCAAAATGGGAATAAACAAACACTTTTGTTTGCTTTATATAATACTTTAACTTTGTATAAGAGAAGTATAAATAAAAACACAATTTCTCTATAGAGTTATACCTTGTTTTTGCGTAATTTAATACTCAATTAAGAAAATAAATAACTCTTTCAATGCCATCATTCTTTTGGGTTAACATACTGCCTATTGTAGAATCAGACTAAAAAATGTACAACTTCATGACTTTGTTTTTTATGGGAGCCAGTAAAATGAGAGGTATCAACAGATACGCCTTGGTCTAATCAAAAGTTTTTTGATGTTTTGGTTCCTATCTGAATCCTTCCTCTTTCTTCAATCATAACAACGACGAGAAAACCTTTGTCTTACCACTTAGGTTTGAAATTAACCTCCTCAAGAAATTTATCTTCCCCATCAATGACTGGACTTGTTTCTTGTTTGACATCAACTATGTATTGAATATAGGCTTCTTCGCGTTCTCGTTTGTTTCAGAGCCTTGAAAGTCACCTGCATGGACACCAAAGGCACGTTTTAATGGATTCATTTTAAGTTCATATATCCTAAACCTTTTGAAGGATTGTCGAAGGTGATCTAAATGACAATTTTTCGATAAGAATTTGATGACCATGTCATTTATATACACTTGCATAAAAATTTATATGAAATTATTAAACATTGAGTTCATTATCCTTTAGTATGTTGCACCAACACTCCTTAAGCCGAAAGACATTACCACCCATTCATAAGTTCTCAAGGCCCTAAGGCATCAAAGTTCCATTTTTGATACATATTTTTCTGCAATAAATATTTGGTTATATCCAGAATAAACATCTAAAATACTCAAATACTCAAAACCAGCCACTGAATCGACTAGCATTTTTGCTACTGGTATTGGGTATTCGTCTTTTGGTGTAGTTGAGTTTAAGTCTCTAAAGTCAATACAAACTCTAAGAGTCCCAATATTTTTAATCACATGGGCAATGTTTGATAACCATTCAACTTACCTAACAGTCTTAATGAACTTGATTTTGAGATGTCTTTCCATTTTTACTTTAACCTTCGACATGACTTCTGGTGCCACTACTATAAGATATAGCTTTGTTAACACTATATTACTATGACCCTTTTGTCAACCATAGTAATATATCATTTTTAATGCACCTGGTTTTTTTTATTTATTATTAAAAGACTTTTCAGCATGGTTCTGAATAACAATAATGGTCATAGATTAATGGTTACAAGCTTTGAATCCCAACATCAACATTTTTCCATTTTTTCAAGGAAAAAAAGCGTGTATCCCCTAACATTCATTATTATATAAAAATTGAAAAACATCTAACCACAGTTAATAAAGAAACATAGTTAAATGTTCCATATTTAACTACGGTTCATATTTGAAACTATTATGAAATTATTTCCTACAAAATTAAAACGTAACAAGTTATTTATTTTGTTCGAAACACACTTGGGTGCCCTAGCGAACCAGACGACTGCGATATAAAAATCTTCACCATCTTCATTCATTTCTTGGAATGTCCAATCTTCATCGTCTTCATTCATTTCTTGGAACGAAAATAATTTCTTGGTCTTTTCCTCTTCTTCGAAGTATGGCACGTTACCTTTTCTTGTTTGTTGTTCATTGTTCATTATTCACTTATTGGTCTTTCTCTAGTGTTGTATTGTGGTTTTCCTTTATTTTCATTTTGTTGCAATTATGTTTTGGTTTTATTCAGATTTTGTGATGTTTTTGTTGTTATAAGGTTATGTGATATTGTCACGTGTCTTGATCTTCTGTTGTGATGTTTTTGTTGTTATAAGGCTATGTTATGTGTAGCATATAACCATAGTATGTTTAGTATGCATATAGTCATAGTATACTGCGTGTGTGGCATTAATGTGCCATTCACATTAGTCTTTTGATACATTGATCTTTTTATATAAATTTTAGAAATTTGTTATGGATCGTAGTTGGATGAAAGCCAACAAATTAGGTTCAGTGTATGAGAAGGGAATTCTTGAATTCGTCGAACAAAAACTTCCTAGCAATAATGGTGTCTTTTATTATTCTTGTGTTAAATATGTGAATATCAAAAAATGGTCAAAGGAAGATATATTACATCACCTATGTTATGATGGAATATGTAAAAATTATACAACATGGGTGTGGCATGGAGAAGTTGATAAACATCAAAATACAATGTCACAAATGGATGAAGTTGATGAAGATATGGATGATCGACTAGAAGATATGATTCATGATATTGGAGAATCATCTTATGTGAAATCCCATATTTATAATACTTAATATAGTGATAAGGATGCGTCATTATATAAGGGGTGCATAAATTTTATATGATTGTCTGCATTATTAAAATTGTTTAATTTCAAGGAAAAAACTAGGTGGTCGGATAAAAGTCTCACATGATTGATTGATTTGTTGAAACAAATGCTACCAGAAGATAACAATTTGTCGGATCGTTGTTATGAGGTCAAGAAGATATTGTGTCTAATGGGTTTAGTGTATATCAAAATACATGCATTCCCTAATGATTGCATAAGTGTACGAAAATTTAGATCAATGTCCATAATATTGTGAATCACGCTACAAGTTGAAGGACAACAACGATGACGACAATGACAATATTGGCAAGAAGCATCCTCGTGCTAAAGTGTTATGGTACTTGACAATAATTTCAAGGTTCAAGAGACTTTTTTCTAATGGAAATAAGACAAGGAATATTATATGGCATGTAGATGAAAGAAAATGTGATGGAAACGTTCGCCATGTAACTGATTCTTTGCAATGGAAGAAAATTGATTTGTTGTTTCCGGAGTTCAGCCTTGAGCCAAAAAAACCTTAGACTCGGGCTTGCCACAAATGGAATGAACCCCTTTGGTAATCGGAGTACTAACCATTATTCGTGGCCTGTTCTTCTCACGATTTACTACCTATTTCCTTGGTTGAGCATAAAGTGCAAGTATATGTTGTTAAGTATGATGATTTTTAGACCAAAATACCCTGGAAACGACATAGATACTTATATAAGTCCATTAATTCAATATTTAAGACTTTTGTGGGAGGAAGGCATTGGCGTTAATGATGCATATTCTTGTGAAATGTTTAAGATATGTGCAATGTTATTTTGCACAATTAACGACTTTCCTACATATGATAATTTGGTTGGATGCAATGTCAAAGGATATAAAGCATGTCATATATGTGAATCTAAAACATGTTTTCACCAACTTGAGTTTGTAAAAAATAATGTTTACCTTGGACATCTGAAATTTCTAAAACCAATCATCCTTATCATAGATTGCGAAAGGCTTTTAACGGAGATCAGGAGTTTGAAATTGCTCATAAAACTTTAACTGGCTATGAAGTTTATCAATGACAAGAACACCTTAATATTATCTTTAGAAAGAATAAAAAAGTTCTTGTTGAAAGAAATATTTGGAAAAAGAGATCGGTGTTCTTTGATCTTCCATATTGGTCTAGCCTCGATATAAGACATTGTTTAATGTGATGCATGTGGAGAAAAATGTGTGTCATAGTTTGATAGTAACACTTCTAAACATTCTAGGCAGGACTATAGATAATAATAATTCCTGTTTAGATATGGAGGAGATAGGTATACGATAATAATTAGCTCTAGAGGATATAGGAAAAAGAAGTTATTTACCTCTGGTATGTCACACTCTATCTAAAAAGGAAAAGAAAAGTTTTTGCGAGTGTTTGGATGGTATCAAAGTTCCAAATATTACTCATCAAACATCGAGAAACTTGTATCAATGAAAGATCTCAAGCTAATTGGATTAGAATCTCATGATTGTCATGTCTTGATGCAACAACTTCTACCAGTGGCTATCTGTGACATCCTTCAAAAAAATGCAAGAGTAATTATAACCAGATTGTGCTTATAGTTTAATGGTATATGTAATAAAGTTATTAATTTCAAAAATTATATAAATTAGAAGATGAGGCTACAATAATCTTGTTTCAATTAGAGATGCATTTTCCTCTATCATTTTCTTGACATTATGGTTCACTTACTTGTTCAGCTAGTTAGAGAAATTAGATTTAATGGTCCAATTTATTTAAGGTGGATGTATCTACGAGAGTGATACGCGAAGATCTTTAAAGGAAATACGAATAATCACCACCGATCATAAGCTTTTATCGTTGAAAGGTACATCATAGAAGAATTTATTGAGTTTTGTTCAAACTATTTGTCAAAAACAAAGTCTATAGGAATTTTAAAGTCTCGTCATGCTGCTAGATTTGGAGGTAGAGGTACTCAAGGTTTAATGTCAATTCAATGGCTCGGGATGTAGTTCTTGAAGCACATTTCTATATATTGAATAATATTAATGAAATTGAACCTTACATGGCTACTCATAAAACAATTATAATGGAAAAATATCCCCGAATGAATGAAAAGTGGTTGTTGATAGAGCATAACAAGAAATTCATAAGTTGATTTAATAAGAGGATTTATAATGATGATAGTGCATCCGAGTCAATTAAATGGTTGTCGTACATGCCAAAATTTAATGTGATAACTTGTATTTTATAAAAAATCTAAAAATGATCGTAGTACAATAGTGGAGTTATGGTTGAGGTCAAATCCATGTATTTCTCTAGTTCGAAAGATAATAATCTTATATTGGCATCTAGCACGTTATATGGTGTCATTGAGGAGATTTTTTTTATATTGATTATGTTATTTTCAAAGTGCCTTTATTGAAATGCAAGTGGTTTCTCAATAACAATGGTGTACAAGCTGATGAGTCAGGATTCACATAGGTTGACCTTGGCAAGGAAACTTATATGATAGAACCATTTATCATGGCTACATAAGCAAAATAAGCTTTTTTATGTGACAGGCCATGAAGACTTATCGCGGAGATGGTCAATTATTCTCAAAGGAAAATACATTTCTTATAGTGTTGAAAATTTAGATATTCCTTCCACTCTTTCTTACGCAATAGAAATGCCTACTTTATATGAAGAAGTTGATAGAGATGATGTGCATGTTATTCATAACGATCATCAAGAAGGCATATAGAAAAATTAACAAGTAAGTATTTTTTATTCTTTATTAATAATTTATTGTAAGTTATAATTTCCAAGGTTGTTTACTAACAAGTATATTATCATTTGAAACTATAGATGTTTAAAGTCAAGACACCAATACACCAAGATACTAATATTCGATGTAATGATGTGTAAATTGTAGGTTATTTTATGCCATTTTGATTTTGATGTAATAAACAATGTTTGGTTCTTAATAGAATTTTGTTTTTAATGTAATAAAATTTTTGGTCTAATACGATTCACAAATGGGTGTGTTGTTGTTTCTGCACTGATACGATTCAGAAAAATTCAGGTTAAATTTTTTTGGGAATTCTGTCAAATAAAAAAAATACATATTAAAAAACAATAAATTTCACAACGGTTATTTAATACAACTGTTGCTATAGGATGAGCGTCATCCATAACAATAAATGCCAAATATGGCGTTGCTAGGTATCAAACCCATAACCTATAAATAATTTCACAATAGTTGATTAATATGACTATTGTCATAAGTAGCGTGCTTTCCAGTTTACTATAACGTGCAATAGACTGTGGTTGTAAACTACACACTTACAATCATACTCTGCCTCACAACAGTTGGTCAACCATGATGTAACCCTTTACCACCTATTGTGTAATGTGTTTTCTGTAGTACTGTATGAACCTTCTAGAAATTTCCTTACTCGCTTCTTGTCAGGTCGAATTGGTAGTTTTAACTCCACCAAATTTGGACATCTATTTGTAATCCCAAACAAAGTAGTCTTTGAACTCCTTCAGTATTTTGATTACTGAATTCTTAGATTTGGGCTAATTCTGACACTTATATAAGTTGAACTTTTGATCGTCCTATCTCCTAAGTCTATTTCCTCCAAAGGATATTGAACTTTCATCTTTTCGTCAAGGTTATTCGGTATTTCTCAAAATCTAAAGGATCGTCGTCATAGATGCAATCAAGTCTACAATATTTTGAAGCTTTTTTCTTGGACCTTCTGGCTAAATTTTTATGTTTCAACAGTTGTGGCTTCGGTAGAAAACTTTGGTTAGGGCATACCCAACGCGTTTGACTCATACATTATTGTCCTTTGAATTAGACCATTTATTATGCCCATCGATGGTCTTGTATTCCCACATGAACCCGAGAGTAAGGTGCAACTCAATTGAGTAGTAAACATTATCCATCTGAAAGAAACTCCAGTTATAGCTGGAGTGCACGGCGAAATATTCGCCAATCTTCTGTCAAAGTTATTCCTATTGACATGATTCACATCTACTTGAAACTAACTTTGATCAGCCTTTGTGTTTTCGATGATGCCATCAGGTTTCCAGATGGTAATCCGCTGATGCATCATAAAAGGGATTACTATGACCCCATGGATCCACTCCCTGTAAATGAGTAAGTTATAATTGGCCTTAGTTGGGATGACTTCATAGATCAATGTATTGTTGCTTTAACTGCAATGTACGTCTAAGAAAAATGCATCCAAGGGTGTTTTCAGAGATGCGTCTCAGAAAACACCCTATATTTTTTGCAAATGCATCTCTTGACCATTTTTTTAGCAAAAATGGGGATGCAGTGATTTAAGGTGCGTCCAGAGATGCATCTTCGAAAACACTTTAGAACAATTTTAGGTTTTCAGATGTGTGAGCCACACCCAGAGTGTGGGAAAAGAAATTCCCCAATTTTAATAAAAGTAAAGCACTTATATCCTCATATAGGCCCCTTATTAGTTCCTTCCACGTGGTTGCATTTTTTTCTTTCTAAAATAACTTATAAAAATCACTTTGATGTGAAGTAGACCAAAACTACTTTCAACATAATCATCATGTGTGTCTTAGGGAGTAAGTAACAATTGCCCCCATATTAAGAGCAGACGTTTGTTTAAGCATAGCAGTAGGAATATGAATATATGTTCCCTAGTTGCAGTGCAAATAACAAGTGCAATATTATCGTATCCACTAAGAGTGATTGGGTTTTAAAGATGGTCCAATATTTTTTATTATTCTAAGCAAAAGGTTGTTTATAGTTGTTTGGTTGCAGAAAATAAAATTAAATCAAATAAATTGAGATTTCAGTGTTAATAATGAGAAAACTTGTTGGGGGTTAGATTTCATAATCACTATCCTTATTAATAATCATTGTTTAGTAATATGTTCTTCTACTAAACTATTAATACACTCACATGTTACTCTCATTGCAACTCATATCTGACATCAATGACGTGAGATCAATTATATTGTCTAATTGGTGATCTCTCGCATTATTAAATACAAAAACATTAAGTTCCAATAGTGAATACACATATCATTATTGATGTACATGTGGATATTAACCTATATCCTATCTATAGGCATTAGCATCAAATATATGAAGACTTGGATCTAGTAACGACCAACACCTCTCGTATGTCAAGTCGTACACCGAGAACATGTTTTAGATATCTAATCCAAAACAAACATTAAAAACAAGGAATCATCAATATTAAAGCTTAAGTAGAATTACATAAATCCCATTACCATAATTAATACACGAGTATAAAGATGACAACACCTAACCCTTACAAAAGAGAATTAGTTATGCTTACTCATTGTAGCTTTACGATTAAACCTTAGAAGAAATAGGTTGAACAACATCTGCAGTGATCCCTTGAGTAGTGCTTTCGCCATCGATCTTTCTCTTCTTATTTTCTCCTATTGAGATTTAAGATGAATTTACTTTCAAAAAAATTGTTCCTCAGTGGATAAATGTCGAACTCGATGCTTCAACAACCAGTTCAACAAGATACACCAGAACCACTATAATAACAAGTACTAGATGATGCAGTAGAAAAACAATAAAGAACATAAACAATTGTTTACCCATTTCGATGAAACTACACCTATGTCTGAGGGGACGAGTCTAACACCTTAATCCCCAACTCAACATTTAATAAGATAATTCAAATGAACTTTCACAATTAAAGTGTCACACAAGCTTCACCATAGAATAAAAATATTAACACAAAATAGTCATGTGAAAATAAGCAACGGAAATCGTTAAGTTCAACGTATAAGTCTCAACAACAACAAAAAACTCCATCATAGTAAATCATAAAACAAATAAATAATGAACATCATATCATCATTCTTGTAGTCTTCATAAAAAGTCGGCCCAAAATTATAAGAGTATCATCATTTGCCTCAATATCCATCACCATAAAATCTATAGGAAATATAAATTTATCGACTTTAACCAATACGTCTTTAGCTATACCTGATGGTTGGCCGATGGATTTGTCTGCTAGTTGTAGTGTCATCTTCGTATGTTTCATATCCACATCACCTATCCTCTTAACCAATGATAAAAGAATGAAATTTACTTTGGAACCAAAATCAATCAACGCATTTCCAACATTTATGTTTCCTATAGTAATAGGTAACATAACTCTTCCAGGATCAATTTCTTTTTGTGGAAGGGCTTTCTGAATAACAACACTGCAACTAACATCCACTTGAATTATTTCTTCATCCATGATTCTTCGTTTCTTTGTTAGAATTTCTTTCATGAACTTTGCATATGTTGACATTTGTTCAAGTGTTTCAACCAATGGAATGTTAACTTGTAACCTTCTAAAAATATCCAAGAACCTCATAAGTTACCTTTCTTAGTCCTTTTTGGTAGGAGAATGAGGATACGGTAGGTGTTGTGCAGGCGGATTGACCATCTTTCCTTTATCTTCTTTTGTTTTCTGCTTTTTTCGCTTATCACTTAAATTCTTCTCATTTTCAATTACTTTTTCCTCAATTTTTTTCTTTTCTACTTCCTTCTCGTTTTCTCCATCTTGCTTTTCTCTTCTTTCAACCATAACTCTTTCTTTCTCCGCATTTTCACCAACTCCCGTTTCAATCATTCTACCACTCCTTGTTGTGATTGTGTTGCAATATTCCTTTGGATTATTCTGCATGTTAGCACTGAATGTTCCTCCTTGTTGGTCAGCCAAATGTTTAGCTATCTGTCCTACTTGCGTTTCAAGGTTTTTTATTGAAACATCTGTATTTTTCTAATTTGCAATGGACATCTGAATGAATTGATTCAACGTGTCTTCCGACTTTGACGTTCTGCTCTATTGAGGAGGATTCTGAGACTGTTAATGAAAGTTATGATAATGATTTATCCTGTTTGACATTCCTACATCCTGCCTCTACCCTTGGCCATAATTGGCGTTATTTCCGTGTTGATAACTTTGATTGCCTTGGTATGGTGCTGGCCTTTGTTGTTGATCCCCCATATAATTCACTTCTTCATTAATCGGAGGGAAGAAACAAGTTGGATGGTCACCTGTGCAAAGCTCACAAAAGGCTACTTGTTGCGGTTTACTCAACGTCTCATGCATTTCTTTGATTTGTTGTGTAAGTTTGGATAGTTTCTGGTTAATTCTTCCATTGTTTGAGTAATAAGCTTGTTTTATACAAGGATCGCATCATTTGCACCTAACTCCAAAATTTCAGGCTTTCTTTACATTGTACCTCGTTTGTACTGAACATGATGATCATTGAGAGCCATACAATCGATAATAGAAACTACATCCTCTTCACTTTTGGATAACAAGGAACCATTGGTAATTGCATCAAGTAGGAGCTTCGGTTGCGGCTGAAGCCCATTTCAAAAGATATGAATTTGTGTTAGCTCATCAAATTCATGATTATGACACTTATGTAACATGGATTTGTAGCGCTTTCATGCTTCACAAAGAGTTTTGGTTGCACTTTGAGCGAATGTTGTCTTGGCATCAATAAATTTATTATACGGGAAGAATTGTTTAGAAAGTTTTCTTCCAAGACATCCCAGTTGGTCATAATTTGAGTGGGTTAGTCAAGATACAAATCCTTTGCCTTACTGATCAAGGAATATGGAAATAATCTCATTAAGATCGCTTCTTCTTCAGCTTCTGGTGCATCCAATGTACCGACAAGTTCATAGAACTTAGTGAGATGGGTGTAAGGATCCTCGTGATCTAACCCTGCAAATGGGTTTGCATATATTATTTTCAATAATCCCGTCTTTATTTCAGCTTGTCAATTGTTGGGAGTGATGGTGTGACGAGCTAACCGTCCTGGGCTACTACGACACGGTCCTCCATCGTTGGTAATGACTTATGCTTCTGCCATCTTTTATGTGATTGATGTTGTTGAAGTAGAAGTAGAATTTCTATTTTCTAATTCCTTTTCTTGGCTTGTTGTTGACGTTTCTTGGTTTGTCTTTTGTTTCTCAGGGTTGTCCTTTCGATCTCGAGATCAAAAAGCAATGGCTCTTCTGGATTTTAACCTCGCATACACAAAGTTTACAAACCTAGCCAAACAAAAGTTATTAGAAGGAATGATAAAAAATAGATATATACAATATTAACAAAATGCACAAACTTAAAACGATTAGAATTGTCGATTGTTTGTAATATCTAAACGCCAGTCCCCGACAATGGCGTAATTTTGATGTTCAGTATATCAAAAGTAAATATTGTTTGTATCGTATCCACAAGGACTAATGAGATATCATAACCGTTCAACGATTTAATATAGTTTTAAGTGAAAAGTGGTCAATTTGTTTCTCTGCATAAAATATTTAATGTAAAAACGGTAAATAATAAGTGAAGTTATAAATATGAGAAAGCTTGTCGAGATTGGATTTTATCCACCGATTGAATAAGTAGTTTATTGACCAGTTATACAAAATCTAGATATTCATAAATATTATCACGTATCACTCATAAACAGAGTTTATGTCTAAAATTCTGATGAAATTTCAACCTTATTGTTTAATCAACGATTTCTCAGTCTATTAAGCAATACGGTAACATTAAGAATCGATACTTGCAGTGAATGTTAAACTTAAATTTATGTCTAGCATTTAGAATCTAACAGATTTGAACCGTATTTCTCAATATCAATTCCAATATACAAAGTTAAACAATGAAACAAAGATAACATCGATATTAATTCATAAATAGATTATATATAACGTCATGATCAATAAACATATATACTGTTATGGTGAACTACATCTAATCCCAACTAATTTAGCTACTCATGGTAGCTTGGTACAAAATTGAAGAATGAAGATGAATGAGCATCAAATGCAATTTCGCGATAATCTGATGTGTATCCAACTCCTTTCTTACTCGTCCTTTACTTATATTCCTATTTTACCAATGTTTCTCCAACTACCCAACAAACTTCTACTAAAATGACTTGCAACTATTTATAATTGTACCAAAGTATCATGACCGTGCTACAATGCCAGAACTGTGTTGCAGCGCACCCACATTGCTTAATTCTGAAGACTTTTGCAAACCTACTTGGACTTAAACCTCCTTAGTGCACTTTGCACAAAAAGTTTTGATGGAGCGCACTTGCGCAACAAGTTGTGCTGCAGTGCACTTGTGCTACAAGCATGATGGCAGCATGACCTCGTTGGAAAATTGATGGATCAAGCTTTCTGTAGTGTGTTACAACAAACTTGTAGTGTATGTGCTCGTGTTTTGCCTCTCTTCCTCGTTGTTATGTGCTACAACTCCCTTGTAGCATGCCAATTTTGTTATTTTGATGTTTAGGCTTGACTTGGGTGATTCTTCCTGCATAAATTTGAAGGAGAATAGCGATCTAAAACGCAACAAAAATTAAAAATTTCTCCTTTAGTGATCCTTATGAATGGGCATGACCAGTGATAGAATCGTTACCTCTTGTGGCGATTGAAACCCTTGATGTAGATCGAAGGAGTGATAACGGACGTTAAATGGTGACAACGCCTCTACTCAGTCCACATGAACGGATTCCTTCAGTCTCAGTGCTACCTACTACGAATGAAGGCTTTTGGTGTGTGTGTGTGTGTGTATATCTGTGTGTGTGTGTGTGTGTGTGTGTGTGTGTGTGTGAGAGAGAGAGAGAGAGAGAGATAAAATTTTCATCTAATCAAATGCTTATGCACAAGGGTTCTATTTATAGAACCACTTGCGTGGGCTGTAAGCTAAAAAACCCATTTAAGTGTATGTGACCTATATCTTATGATATGCCAAAATCACTTAAGCGCGTGGTACCTTACCATATTTCGTGTTCTACTTAAGTGCACCATACCTTACGATATTCTACAATTCACTTAAGTGCACCGTACATTACGGTATTCCTTAGTTGCTCTATCTCTCATCAATCCGTCCTTTTGTGTGTGACCCTGTAGGTTTTCGCGGCATTGACAATTATATTAAATCACGTATTTAACATAATAAATAGTGAGCGGTATCTAGCAACACATCACTGCTATCCAAGACACGAAAATGTCATGTGATCTGACAAATCCTTTTGTGATAATACTTATGTGTATAATTACCCTTTTGCCCTTATGTCTATATTGAACACAAGGCATAAACTGTTTCATCCTTGTCCAGTTCAATAGTGGGCCTTTAGACATTCATCCTGTTACGCAGGATGGGCAAATTCCATCTAGGTCACTCATGTCCCCCAGTATGCTTCATTGAGTACCCATCAACTGTCTTTATGATCATCCAGTTGCGGACAATGTTTGATCATCAATAAAGCACTCGACTCTACATCTAGGGTCCATGGTGGTTTTAGGTCGAAGGGTGGTATGCACCACTATCACCATGAGAATAACTTATGACACCCTGCATAACATTCTATATAGTTTTCTCATTGCGGGTCAATTCAGTATAAATATTACTCTTAATATTCATACATATGTTTAAGACTTGATAACTCCTTATCCATGATCCATGAGACGTGATCATCAGTCTATATACATAATAGTCTTAATGCTTTAATGTTATTCCACTTCACAACAAAGCTCGACTATGGATACTTTAAGAATATTGTCCTTATGTTTAATTGGATCTCATGATTAAGTCACACTTGATACATTAAACGGACTAGCTATTCTAGGGACTTTACTAAACAAACATAATAAATAAATAGCCTTTTATTATTAGTAAATAATTCGATACAAGTACCAAAAGTATTGGCCTCTAGGGATCACACCAACAATATCCCACTAGCACTATAGCCAATCAAGCATACCCCTAATGCCCATAGATCTAGTATGGCCATCATGCTTTTGCTGCGCAAGAGGCTTTGTTAGTGGGTCAACAATATTGTCAAGTGTAGGTACTATGCATATTTTCACATATCCTCTATCTATTATCTCTCGAATGAGATGATAACGCCTAAGTATGTGTTTGGATCGTTGGTGAGATCTAGGCTCCTAGCCTGTGCGATAGCACCATAGTTATCATAATAGAGACCAATGAGATCCACAATGCTAGGAACTATGCCAAGTTCACTAATGAAGTTTTTGATCCAAACAACTTCCTTTGCTGCACTTGAGGCAGCAATATAGTCGGCTTCGGTTGTAGAATCAATAATTGTATCTTGCTTTGAACTTTTCTAGCTCACAGCGCCACCATTTAAGCAAAACACATAACCAGATTGCGATCTAAAGTCATCCTTATCTGTCTGGAAGCTATCATCGGTGTATCCAATTACAACAGGCTCTTCCTGACCTTTATGTATCAAGAATGAGTCCTTAGTCCTTCTCAAATACTTAAATATATTCTTGACAGCTACCCAATGAGCATCACCGGGATCAGATTGGTACCTACTCGTTGCACTTAAAGAATACGAGACATCTGGTCGAGTATATAACATGGCATACATGATAGATCCTATTGCAGATGCATATGGAATCTTATTCAGGCGATCCCTTTCTTCCTTAGTTGAAGAGGATTGTGTTTTTGATAGACATAGGCCATGTTGCATAGGTATGAATCCTTTCTTGGAATCATGCATATTAAATCGTCTTAGCACTTTGTCTATGTATGTACTCTCACTTAGGCCAAACAGTTTTTGTGATCTATCTTTATAGATCCTGATTCCTAATATATAGGCTGCTTCACCCAGGTCCTTCATAGAAAAGCATTTCCCCAACCAAGACTTTACTTGTTGTAGGGTAGGGACATCGTTTCCAATGAGTAATATGTCATCTACATATAATACCATGAAGACCATCATGCTCCCACTAACCTTCTTGTAGACACAAGGCTCATCTTCATTCTTGATGAATCCATATTGTTTTACTGTTTCATCAAAATAAAGATTCCAGCTTCTGGAAGCTTGCTTCAATCCATAGATTGATCTTTATAACTCACATATCTTTTGGGCTTCTTCTGGTATGTCAAATCCTTCAGGCTATGTCATGTACACATCCTCAAGAAGATTCCCGTTAAGGAAAGCAATTTTAACATCCATCTGCCATATTTCATAATCATGATATGCAGCGATATCAAGTAAAACCCGAACAGATTTAAGCATTGCAAATAGTGAAAAGGTTTCATCATACTCAACCCCATGAATTTGTTTATATCCTTTTGCAACCAGTCTTACCTTATAGGTATGTACCTTACCATCCATTTCAGTCTTCTTTTTGAAGACCCTTTTGCATCCTATAGGGTAACTCCTACAGGAGGCTCTACCAAGGTACAAACCTGGTTTGTGTACATGGAAGTCATTTCATATTTCATGGCTTCTAGCCACTTCTCAAACTCGGGACCAATTATGGCCTCTTTGTAGGTCACAAGCTCATCTTGATCCATGAGTAATACATCACCTTGATCAGTTATGAGATATCCATATCTCTCAGGTAGGTGACATATCCTACTTGACCTACGCTGGTCTTGTTCTACTTGAGTAGGTTGCTCTTCCATAATTACTTGTGTTTCCTGCTCCAATTCCTCCATAGGTGTATTAATGCTTTGTGATTCCTGAATTTATTCAAGTTCTACTTTCCTCCCACTGATTCCTTTTGAAATAAAATCCTTTTCTATAAAAACTCCAGTTCGAGTGACAAACACTTTGCCCTCAGAAGGATTGTAGAAGTAATACCTTATTGTTTATATAGGATATCCCACAAATAAGCATTTGTCAGATTTGGGCTCAAGCTTAGTTGAAATTTGTCGTTTCACATAAACTTCGCAACCCCAAATCTTCATGTAAGACCTATGTGGTTTCTTATCACTCCATCTCTCATATGGTGTCTTCCCAACTTTTTTGGATGGAACACAGTTAAGTGTGTAAGCTGTTGTCAATAGTGCATGTCCCCAAAAGGAGTTTGGAAGATTGACGTGACTCATCATGGATCAGACCATGTCTAATAAGGTTTGATTTCTTCTCTCAGATACACCGTTCCATTGGGGTGTTCCAGGAGGAGTAAGTTGGGATAGGATCCCACACTCTTTCAGATGGTCATCAAACTCTAGGCTTAAATACTCACCACCTCGATATGATCGAAGAGTTTTAATATTCTTACCTAATTGGTTTTGTACTTTATTCTTTAATTCCTTGAACTTTTCAGAGGACTCTGATTTGTGTTTCATTAAATACACATAACCATATCTACTGAAATCATCAGTAAATGTGATGAAGTACTTAAAACCTCATATGGCTAGTATGTTCAGTGCTCTACATACATCAATATGTATGAGGTCCAAAAGATCATTAGCTCTTTCACCTTTTCCTGTGAATGGAGACTTTGTCATCTTTCCAATTAAACAAGATCTGCATGTCTCATATGATTCATAATCAAAATAGTCAAAGAGTTCATCTTTATGGAGTTTGGAAATGCGTTTCTCATTTATGTGGCCTAATCGACAATGGCAAAGGTAAGTTGGATTTAACTCATTAGGTTTCATCCTTTTAGTATTAATGTTATAAATAGGCATTTCAAGATCAATGATATATAGTCCATTGTTCATTTGTGCAGTAGCATAAAATATATCATTCAAATAAATGGAGCAACAATTGTTCTTTATTATAGATGAAAAACCAAACTTGTCCAAACAAGAAACGGAAATAATATTTCTGCTAATTGCAGGTACATAATAACAGTTCTCTAACTGGATTATTAAACCACTAGGTAAAGTCAATACATAAGTTCCTATGGCTAAAGCAGCAACCTTTGCTCTATTGCCAACTCGTACGTCAACTTCATCTTTTGCCGAATCTCTACTCCTTTTTAGCCCATGCACATTGGTACAAATGTGAGAACCGCATCCAATATCTAATACCCGTGATACAGAAGTAGATAAATTAATTTCAATAACAAAAATACCTGAAGTTGAAGTCTCTACTCCATTCTTCTTATCTTCCAGGTACTTTGGGCAAATTCTCTTCCACTGTCCGGTCTGACCGTAATGGAAGCAGGTGCCTTCCTTTGTTATGCCTCCATTAGGCTTCAAAGCAGGAGTAGTGGGTTTGGGTTTGGCAACTTCCTTGCCTTTCCCTTTATCACCATGCTTGGTGGTTCTTTTATTCAGTCCATCTTTATGGAGTTTGGAAATGCGTTTCTCATTTATGTGACCTAATCGACAATGGCAAAGGTAAGTTGGATTTAACTCATTAGGTTTCATCCTTTTAGTATTAATGTTATAAATAGGAATTTCAAGATCAATGATATATAGTCCATTGTTCATTTGTGCAGTAGCATAAAATATATCATTCAAATAAATGGAGCAACAATTGTTCTTTATTATAGACGAAAAACCAAACTTGTCCAAACAAGAAACGGAAATAATATTTCTGCTAATTGCAGGTACATAATAACAGTTCTCTAACTGGATTATTAAACCACTAGGTAAAGTCAATACATAAGTTCCTATGGCTAAAGCAGCAACCTTTGCTCTATTGCCAACTCGTACGTCAACTTCACCTTTTGCTGAATCTCTACTCCTTTTTAGCCCCTGCACATTGGTACAAATGTGAGAACCGCATCCAATATCTAATACCCGTGATACAGAAGTAGATAAATTAATTTCAATAACAAAAATACCTAAAGTTGAAGTCTCTACTCCATTCTTCTTATCTTCCAGGTACTTTGGGCAAATTCTCTTCCACTGTCCGGTCTGACCGTAATGGAAGCAGGTGCCTTCCTTTGTTATGCCTCCATTAGGCTTCAAAGCAGGAGTAGTGGGTTTGGGTTTGGCAACTTCCTTGCCTTTACCTTTATCACCATGCTTGGTGGTTCTTTTATTCAGTCTCTTTCCATTTCCGATCATCAGAATGAACTTCCCTTTTGACTTCAGATTCTGCTCAGCAGTTCTTAACATGGCTAGCAGTTCAGTAAGAGATTTATCCATATAATTCATATTGAAATTAAGGATAAATTGAATGAATCTATTTGGAAACAATTGCAAGATCAAATCAGTCACAAGTTCCTTTCCGAGGAGAAAACCCAACCTCTCAAGGTTCTCCTCATACCTAATCATCTTGAGCACATGTGGACCTACAGGGGCTCCCTCAACTAACTTGCCTTAAAAAAGGTCTTTTGAAACTTCAAACCTTTCAGGCCTTGCCTGCTCTTGATAGAGCATCTTCAGGTGTTTGATCATATTGAACGCTGCCATGTTCTCATGTTGCTTTTGCAACTCTGAGTTCATGGTAGCTAGCATAAGACAAGCAGTTTCATTGGCATCTTCGACATGCTTCTTATAAGCATCTCTTTATGCCTTAGGCGCATAACTAGGAGGTTCCTCTTTAGGAATAGGTTTCTCCAAGACATATAACTTTCTATCATGTTTAAGGATAATCCTCAGATTTCGGTGCCAATCCAGAAAATTTGTCCCAGACAATTTTTCCTTATCAAAGATTGATCGCAAAATGTTATTAGAGGTGTTTGTTGTCATGGTAATCTACATGAAAATAATGAAAACATAAGTATCAACAACATATTTAATTAGGCCTTTAATTAAATATGTTCCCACTATTTTTCTCAAAACAAATA
Source organism: Lathyrus oleraceus (assembly GCF_024323335.1). NCBI lineage: Eukaryota > Viridiplantae > Streptophyta > Magnoliopsida > Fabales > Fabaceae > Lathyrus > Lathyrus oleraceus. The sequence continues at coordinate 244,829,016 of NC_066583.1, forward strand.
ACCCTCACCATTTGATTCAGAAAATTCCGTTGGAAGGTTTTCTAGTGGGTCGAAATTCACATTTCACTTTGTTTTAAGTTCGCGTAGGCGGATTACACAAAACTAAGTTATTTAGGTAGGAACTCCTTCCAATTATATATAATACAACTCTCGAATATTTTAGTTGGGTGATTAACTCCTTATTCCAATCCATCACATGGATCATTTTCAACTCTTGTTTCTAAACATATTGTCGCATCCGCAAAAAACAACCGACGGGCTAAAAACAAAACAACACAGAGCCGCCACCGTGCGTTATTTATCCCAAAAGAGGGAAAGGAAACGCTCGAAGTAAACCTGGAAAAGACATGGTCTCGCGACCAAAGAGAATGGGATCGGGAGTCGGTTATGCGAAGGGAAGGTATTAGCACCCCTACGCATCCGTCGTACTCGACGGGATCCACGCTCAAAAGATAGGAAAAGGTTGCTAAAACTGCTCACAAACATCAGACACACACACTGAAAACAACACAGGTGGGGGAAGAGAGGAAAGGGCTCGCTAGGATATCGCATCCTATGCCTACGTATCTCATCTGGAATGAGAATCAGAGCTGCCGTAGTTCGGCTCACGAACGCCAAACAAAACACACACAGGAAACCGACTGCCAATCGCTGGACTTACGTCAGACTCCACACAAAACGGCAAACATGGAAACCGAACGCCAATCGCTGGACTTACATCAGATTCCGAACCAAACAAACACACTCAGGATACGGACAGCCAATCGCTGGTCTTACATCCATATCCCGACACACAAGAGGATTAACAAGCAAACAAGTTACTAAGGAGTCAGGCACTCGAGCCTAGCAACTGTCAA